>NW_010258446.1:20118-74029 GCF_000690775.1 Eurypyga helias
TATCATTGAATAATAATTGAATAATTGGTTTTATAATAATTGAAAAAATTTTAAATCACTTTGAATAAATATTTTATTAGTTTTCTATTAAGAAACAGAGAAGATAGAAAAAGTCAGCAAGGAAAATCACAGTTATGAAATGTCATCTATATGACAACTGATTAAGCTCATGGTTCTCAGAAGGCAAGCATAAGAAGGGCTTAACATCACGAACAGCAAAAAGCTGATCATAGTATTGTTTGACACAAAAATGTTAATTGTAATGCGTGTACAAAAAATCAAATCTATATTACAGGAAGTGGCTTGCTATTAACAATGTTAATAACTTGTGGAACTCCCTGCTGTAGGACATTCATAATACTTGCATTCGTTTGAAGCGTTTTAGAAGAGAAGACTGAGAGCTATTACATATTTAAAGGCAGCGCAGATTTAGGAAACTCCTGACAAGAAATTAATGTATGCTGGGAGGTTATTCTGGGTGAGTAACCCTACATACTTCAATCAGTTTCCTTGTAGATAAGAATCTAGTGTAACTAGACAGGAAAACCTGTCTTCATATTTCAGACACAATCAGTTTGCATACATCTCCATGAAATAGGAATATTCTAGTGCTTCTGTAAATATTTAAAATAGTTCCAATTCAGTTTCCGGAACTTCTGTTTCAATGTGAATGTGAAGTAGAATATTTTATACTGTCTTAATTTCCTATTAAAATCTGTGCAAAAGTATAAAATTCACAGGTTTCAATTTAAAAATGGAAACCTATGATGACACTTTATAAAATCTTACTATTTTAAGTTACTTTTATCTTATTAGTTTTCACATGTGCTTAATTGAAAGATGGTGTGTTATTCAGAAAATTTAGTGGATACAGTTCTTTGAGGCTTCCTAAGAAAACATACATTTAGAATTTAATCCTTATCCATTTGTATTAATGTGGATCTTGCATTTATTTCAACATTTATTGATGATATCCTCTATAGTTTTCTGAGCCATCTGCAGGACATAGTATCATAGAACCCAATGCGATTCATAAGCATATCTACTCTGACTCTCAGTATACATAGATTATATTGTACCACACTGCAGTATGTCTTGTAGATGCAGAAAAATTACTATCTATTAATTTGAGCAGTGTACATTCACCCACCAGTCTCATTTTTCATATGCACCTGGGTTACATATAGAAATGGTTTATAACAGGGTCTAATTTCCTTGATCTCTCTGATCACGGGTTTACGGTAATTGGTCTACTGGGACACATCCCTGTGCAGATACAAAACAAAATTATTTTGGCCCCTTACTCCCAGACTCTTAAGAACAATTTTTAAAGCTATGAAATCAAGCTATTCCTAATAGTGTCTAACTTTGATTCAAAGGCTTATGAAACTAAGGAGATCTTTCAAAGATTTAGGAAAGTTAAAAGGTAAAGGACACTGAGACTGATAATTTACAAGTCAAGAGCAAAAAGTTAACCTTGTTGTTCTTAATATTGTTGCAATCCAGTGCAAGAATTACTTCCAATTTTAAAATGCTTGTATTGCAACTATAAGGCTGTGGCCAAAAATGTGTGCCAATAGCTAGAAATATTATTGAATATAGCAAAGAATGCATTTTTTTTTTTTTTAAGAAAAGGGGTCACATCTTTGTCTAATATAAGTGCAAGAAGAGCCTTTGGGATTCAAAGATACTTCTGGTTCTTATGTAAGTCTTTGTCTTATCACAGACATCAACCTCATAAAGAACTTGCTTCACAGTCCAAGCAAAGGGTAGTAGATATGCAAAGGAAGAGGTTCAGTGAAATGACATCATACTTCAAGAAATCACTTCAAAGGCTGAGTGACTGAAATGGTTAGTGCAAGAACAGAGCTTTAAGAAAGTTAAGGAGATCTGTCTAACCTGTGCTTGCCTTCTACTGCTCAAGAACCTTCAAAAGGCATTTAGTGAATCCTCAGAGAAGCTCCAAATATGATATGTATGCTAATGCAGCTGTTTTGTTAATTACATGTTCTTTTCAAATACATTTTAATAGATTTGAAGAAAATCAACAGCTGTCTCTTCCTGCAATTGGCCTATACACAGTTTACATCGCAAACAGAATTAAAGAGGACAAGAAAGCAGGTGGAGCTTTAGAAACTACTCTCAAGACCAAGCCTCTAACATACGCTATTTGGAAACTACTACAGCATCTGTCCTGAACCCCATTTAATTTTGATTGTTTTTCTGTTATTCCTACAATTTCAAATTGTCTACCAAGGGGAAGGAGAGAAATCAAATACCCCATTTATTGTGACTAAACAAGAATTATTGTAGATATGAGTTAACAATGACCCTAAAATTAATTTTATGAGTCTTCAATTCACAAGCCAATACTGTAAAAGAGAATGAAGTAGCAATGACATCAGTCTGAAAGACAGATAAGGAAATATGTAGGGTAGGGTTTCAAAGGCTGCAGTGAGAAAGAGATATAATACTGAGGAGCCATGAGTAGAGCCACGATCTCTGTGAGGAATCATCCTGCTATGAGAACTTAATGATGATAACTGAGACTGCTTGAAAAAGAAATTAATACTGTAGATCTTGACAGTTCCCCTGCAAAGAAAATGAACATTGACTGAACCTGGATCTATTATTTCTTTAAAATTAAGTTCAATCTTTTTAACATAATTAGAATCTGTGAAGAAAATTTTGAGAGAGGGTGATGTAGTATGTTTTTGGAAATCTAATTACCTGTTACAAAAAATCAAACTTGTTTACTGTGAGGAAAACTTAAAAAATGACACATTTGCTAATTCTACTAAAATGTTTTAACACTAAATTAAAATCACAAGGCTGAGATTCAGTATAATATTCAAGCATAATCTTTATTCTAAGGATAAATATACGTTAGCTCATTTACCGTCACAGGTTGAAAAACAATTATCAAATATGGGTGATGCATGTATTTATAGAAAAAGCACAAGTGACATCAAAGTTATATTTCATAAATAGTTTTTCCTTTATAAAAAACTTCCTTAAGACTGTTTAGTATCATTCATCCAATTTTTAGATAGATTTTCCTCATCCCACTCATCTCACATATTGACATAACTCTTATTCTCCAATAACCGAAAAGCAAATTTTGGGCTTTTCTCTCTACTTGTACACAAGCTAATCATCATTTAGGGGAAGAAAAGAAGGATCTATCTTAAATGCATACTTCAGATATAATTCGGGAAAAAAAACCAGAAAAAGTAAGTTTGTTGTTCATTGGATTAAATTTAATTTAGAGCTTACTTTAAGATACCTCTCAAAAAAACCCCAAAAACAATGAATGATACAACAGATCCTTGAGCCTTGGTTGTTTCAAACTCTAGGAGAGTTATTCAAGAGGAGATTTTTCAGAAGGTCCCAGAGTCCGTTAGCCTCCATCTCCATCTCCCTACACCAGTAGCATTACCTGAAACAGCACATACCATCATCTGATGTACTGGTGGCTATGCAGCACCTCAACCTTCCTCCTCCACTTATATTAAGGCTGTATCTATCTGCAATCAGGAGAGAACTTAATTTTCCTTGTTCTTGGAAGTTAAGAGCTGCTCTTTTTTCATTAGGATGGGAAAAAAAAAATGTGCAGTGTTGCTGAACCAACTTGTACAATGACAAAAAGGCTGGACCAATGCTAGAACTGTAAGCAAATTAATAGACTGTAGGCCAGGTCCTGGATGTGACATGACAAATTGCTGGATGTGATAACATCCAGACAAATTACAAATAGTGCCACGGGAGATGGCTGGTTGGCACACACCAACCAGGTAGTGGTTTGTGAACCGCAATGCTGTTTAGGGATACTATCAGGGAGACATGTGTATGATCACTGCAGCTGGAGCAGAGCCAAATCTGCTTTTCTGACTGTACGATAAGGGATTTTGAAGTCAGGAAGACAAGGGTTGAGGTGGGATGAGGACCTTTACAGATGGATGGATTGAACATCCACGTGAGCCTGGCAGTGCCTTTTCCATGTCTGACAACATCAGCAGTTTACCACCGCCTTGTTCCATGGAAGTGTTTATAGAAGACACCTACTCAGTTGAGTTTGGATACACACCCAAGAAGAATCACCATTTGTATCTAGTTTAAAGTATCTCTTTACTAATGACTATTTTATAATGCCATTAGAACAAGAAGATGCCTTTTGCAGTATGTAAGAACCAATTAAAAAACATCTTAAACTTAAAAATGCAATGGACTATCCCTCAGAAAAAAAAAAAAAGGAAAAAAGAAAATGGTTACTGATTAGTTATGTCAACTTTGTCAGGAAATAAGCAATTAGAACTTGCACATAGGGAAAAAAAAAACCCAAAAAAACCCCGATGGTACGAATTAACTTTCTACAACAATTAATGTCTGGAAGACAAGAGTACTGACAAGTAAGAGTAATCTGAAACTGCCATACCTGAAGTGCTTAATGAAACAATAAGGTAGAGAGCTTCTTACTGTAATAGCCTATAATATAACAACAGCTACAACAGAAGACGTATGGTCAGACAAAGTAAAGCAAATAATTTAGAAATCCTTGGAAACTAATAGTGTAGAATTTTATAATAAGGAATTACACAACTCAGAATTAATAGAACACCATTTGCTACTCTCTCAGTACGTATTAGAGTACAGGAAAAGAGAGAGAGGAGGCCTAAAGAATAAAATACCTACATTGGTCATGTGTATTCTTTTTTCATCACTTTGATTATATTGAACATTCTTTTGCTTGTGTTTCCTGAAAGTCAAGTCATGAGCTCACCTATGGACTGAACATTGCTCATTCATATTTTCCTTGCTATTGGAAGGCATGTATTGCTATTTTTTTTTCTTTTAATCTGGTCTATTCTTTTTTTTTCCAACATATATTCTGACTGGGTAGTAGCCATTCTTCCCTTTTTTTAAAAATTTTCTTATTGTTCTTGTTTTACAGAACTTTAAGAAAATTAACATTGACAGTTAAGAAATAAGTGGTAATTAATCATCATAGCCAGACTTACACAAAACCTGAGAATTACTCTGAGTTTGAAGTTCTTCTAAAAGTAAATATTATATTTACTATTCTATGGGAATATGGGACATATTCTGTGTCCCTTCTTATAGGTCTAGACTCATTAACCTGATGACAAGACCTGAAAGTAAGTTATTCAAGACTGTTTTGAGATTCATATTGTGGGTGTCTGTGTAACATCAGCTGAAATTATTGAGAGGGGGCATGTATATACTGTTATGTGATTGGCAGGTTTAAATAGTCTGTAAGGTAAAGAACAGCTGTGATGAAGATGCCTTGCATTGGTATTGGCAGGTAATATGATACCAGTAAGTTATAAAAATAAAACAGTTAACAGATGCACAAAAGGGTTGTAGATGAAAGAGCCACAGAGACAAGTTCTTCTAATAAAATGTTTATAAGTGTAGTCAACTTAGCACACTGAAAGGCAATGGGATGTGTACAGCTTTCCCTTCTACCTATGAATCTTTTCTTCTTGAGACTTGCTTACACTCAGTACCCCACTTTACACTAAGGAGTCCTGAAACTTAGACCTTAGATTTAGCACAATAAAGAGAGAGAATAATTTTAAATGTTTCGGAGTTTTACAAGAGACATTACAATATATATGTATTAGATTTCCTTTCTGCTAACTTAACACAGTGAACTGAAGAAACAATAACACTTAACTGTGTATCCTTACAAAGAACAAAAAATTGAAAGTTGTCTCTTGTGCAGATTCCACTGTGATAGAAATTATACCAGGGAAGGTTGTAGTTTTGAATATCCATTATCAAGAACTTGTGACAGGTATCTGTTGTGGAAAATAAGAAAAAATCTGAAGACTGAATGTTAAAGGATAGGAACTATTTTCAACAGCTCACAAAATTTGATTTAGTTTTCTCTTTCAAGTCAAGTGACATCCCACACATTTCAAAAAAGATCATCAGAACTATGTGGGACATACAGCAGATGCCAGATGCTGCTGAGAAATACCTGAAGCAACTTGCGATCAACTAATGGAAAGAGAAGCCTTACCTATTTTTACCATCTATTCATCGTCACCACAACTGTTGTCTGACAGCACACCTTGCTCCTCAAAAGTGCAGTACAAGAGATTATTCTGACATTGGGCTTTTACAAATGTTATTTTTTATGAAGCCATCTCTGAAGCAATTCACATTGACTTAGCATTAATTCCAAGGAGAAAACTTCCAAAAAAAAATCTGGAGCTGTGCTAATGGCACCTACTGGAGTTTTCTCAACACACACCCTTAGAAAAGAAAATTGTCAAAGCCAAGTTCGATCTGGATTTGTGCATACAACAGGATGGTCATTAAATCATATTGAAATAAGAAAAAAAAAAAGAAAATTATTATATCTCACACTTCTGGAAACGTCATAATTAGCACTTAATTGAGCATAGAATAGCACACAATTTTATTCCTATCATTACCAAAATGTTTAAATGAAAAATCTATCCAAATGTACAAACTTTTCTTTCCAGTGTGTCTAAAATTATTGTTTGATTTCTTCTTCAATATTAGTAAGGCTGCCTGTTTAGCTCAAGGCCTCAATTTATTAATGTGCATGAAGTTTTGTATTAAGTTTTTTGGGGGTTGTTTTTTATTATTTTTTTGGTTGGTTGGTTCTTTCATTTATTATTATTTTAGTACTATCAATACAATGACAATTCAATCTCAGGTTTTCATTTTTCATGAATGACATTCTTTTGTACCAGGAATGTATTTATTCTGGCTAGAGGTGTTCTTTTGAACTCAAGAAATCTAATCTGTTCATGCATATTCACACATACTAATGCTTGAACATATGTACATATGCTTACACACATTCATATATATGTGTATATACACACTAAAAAAGAAAATTTTTTAGATGATAATGCATTTTTAAAGAAGTATAAGTTTTTGCACACATCATTATATCTTTTTAAAATTTTGATCAGTAATTTATTAGATTGGTGTTTACACTTTGGATTTATTACCTGACTGACTGGAAGGTGAAGGGAAAAAAGCTTCTGAAATCACATCTTAATTCAGTCTGTGTGTCTCAGACATATTCCAAGGTGAGGAAAAAGTTAATGAGAGCAGCTGACACATACAGGTAAAGACATTCATATTTAAAACACATCTCTTATTATACTGGTAAAAAAGATACAAAATTTTGGTCTTTAAACCAATAAATTAATGTCCATGAAGAATATTAAGTATTTTGATTAATCTAGATTTTTACAGTGGCCCCATTAACAATCACCATCTAGGAAACTTTCACTAGATACCATATTTTCTCTTTCATCGTGTGCAAGAGTGAGTTTATAAAGGAGTGTCCCTAGGACAAGGTTTCTAAAATCAACTGGGGACACATAGGTCTTAAAGGCAGTCAACTGTGCCAGGGTAAAGGGCAAAGGGCAAGACATAAGGTAAAATATATCATTCCAATGAAAATTTTAGAGAATTTCAGTTCAAAAGAACAGTAAAAAAAAATCTGTGCCAACCTGAATTATGGCTTTTCATCCCATTCTGGACATAGGCCAGCAATGAAGGAGACAGTGACCTAAATTTGGGGTTATTTGCACAATAAGTTTTCTTTCCCCTATTCCCAACTGATTCTGTCAAATGAAAAAGTGGTCAACTAAGAACAGTCTCCTAGCTCTGGAGTAAGTCAATAAATTGAAACGTGTACAGCCTATATTAATACAACCCTTCATTGACCCAAGTAAGTCTGGTATCCTATCTTTAATAAATTACTAGGCCAGAATAATATCAAGAAACATTAAAGAAATAAACTCATGGAAGCTTTCACTGGCTCAATGCTTAGCATCAACGCAGGCTTAAGAAGGGCTTCAAATTATAAAAAACATTTATAAGAGTATTTCCTTTTGTATTGCTTAACAAAAAATCATAAATCTGGATATTTTATAGAGTCTCTTCACATGACTGAACATTTTTATGAAAAATTATATTTTTTCTCAAAATAAAAGTTAATGTTTCCATTTCAGCATTCCCTCCAATATGGGCATATTTTTTTATGCAATCTGCAGTTATATATAACAGAAATAGGATCACTTACTCCTATGACCTCATTGATGTCATCTATTTTTTCCCCTGTGTAAAATCAGAAAGCCTAGAAGTCTTTTGTATGAGAAATTTCATTCTAATTATCAGAATTTTTTCATCAACTTGAAAGTCTATTATTCTTGTGGGTTTTAATGCTTTTGAACACTTAAAGTAATTAATCTCACTGCTTTATGGCAGAAATAAAGAAGAAAAAATATGAACTGTGATGTTGCATAACTGTTAAAGATTTTACATAAGTTCTTTCTTTCTCACCTCTGTGGAGATAGAGAGAAGTATCTGATAGCCTGGATTTCAGAAACACTTTAACTTTTAGTAAAAGTTTTTTTTTGACACATATCTAATGCATTTCACAAAAGTTCCTTTGAAACATTTAGAATATCATATTCTTCTTTAAACATATGCATATGTACACACATTGCCGGACTGCAGATCTGAAAGGAATGTGGCAACGACAAGCACACCTGGCAGATTTTTAGTCTTCCATTATTTGAAATCAACTTTCTCATAACATTTTTTACAGAATAAAAATTTTTTCTACATCTTTACACATCACCCATGAAAAAAAGACAAAAAAAAAAAAAAGGACATAAACCCACTTCTGAATTGCAGAAGAACTAGTTTTACTATAGAAGCAAAATATATAATTGGAAACAGGCTTTCTTTTTTATTACATTATGAAATACAAATATTGAGAAAATACTGAGTGCACGATGTGCATTGTATGATAATGCATTTTATGCACAGTACCGATCTCAAAATAAAGATGGTTAATGCACCCTCAGCCTTTACTCACATTTGCCTCAAATAATAAGGCATAATGTATTTATTGTGAGTTCAAAAACTATTATAAATTTATGACTTGAACTTCTACGTAAGATTGTTCAGTCAACCTTCTCCCTTAGACATGGACATTTTTGAGAATTAGGAAACCTCAGGCGATTAATCTTGCAGTATGACAGACTTCCTGCAGAAAAATAGGATGATCATGTATGAGGCATGCTATTTGCTGCAAAGCCTTATGGACAGTGTTACATAATCGCAAGCAGGACCTCTTCAGTATAATTTCAGAAGAGAGATGCTCTGCTTTCCCGTGTCTCAATCCAATGTTTACCTGAAGTAGAGAACTACACAGATGCTTAAAGCCTTACACCTACACGAGTGCAAATCCTCAGTATTACCCTCCAGTGCATCAGGAAATGGAAGAACCTCAGTAACCACCTTACAATAAATCATGCTGCTACTTTGCATTTGTTCTGACTCATAATCCATGAAGCTCACCATCTTGCCACCTCCTTTTGGGTTTTTTTGTCTGTAATTAAAATATGAGCATCTGTAGCTACTGGAGTTTTGTTGTTAAGGACTGGTTATTAATATTTCTAAACCATTTTTTTTTCAGTGAGCTTTCTTTGACATATTTATTTAAACTCAACTCTGCATTAAGCCCTTAACAATTGCACTAAATGAAAATGACACTGAATTATCAAAAAAGAGGAAATGTGTCATCCTGACTTAGATGTGCAGTCTGTTGTCCATTTTTCTCCTTAGGTTATCAGGATACTGGCCATTTAGGGGATTACTACCAATCCCTAGGTAGAACAAGTAATTTCTCCATCACTTTATTCACTGGTAGTACGTGGTTTTTAGCAAACAAAAGCCAGTCAGCATTTTAAACCTTTTGCAGACATCTGCTCTTTCATCGCTTTTCCTTAACAAATCATTATGTTGAAAAAAAACCCCATACAACAAGACATCTCTTAAATTTATGAAATAAAACCATGCAATGTACCAAACATGAAGTCCCAATTTTTTAATATTAAAAAAAAAAGATGTATATCTCACTCTTTTTTCTTTTTAAGTTGCTGTCCTTTCATGTAATGATTTTCATTTCAGAAAACTATTGGGAAACTTTCTTCCTTGTTCACATTTTTGCTTTGTGGTGATTGCATTTCTGTGTGTACAAGATGTGTTGCAGGATGCAAAAGGATGGTAAAATATCAGACTCCCTGTCACCCTCCCAGAGCCCCTGGAGTAACTATAATCCCTAATAACCTGAAATAAAGTGTTTCTGATTACTTTTTATGTTGGGACAGTAGTTTTTTTATGTCTTGCAAACAACAGCACTGACAGGTTTCCTTTCTTAGAGACAGCACTGACAAGTTTACTTTCTTACAGCCTCAGCTTCTCATTTGTATGACACGTTCTTGATATCTGTGTTATGTTACAGAACCCAAACATCTTTGTTCTTTAACCCAAATGTCTTAACATTTTATCCCTTTTTCTTATAGCACTGGGTAATCCTTTCTTGCAGGTTATGAATTAAACTCCCAATACGCTATTGATCTTACCCTGAAAACAAGTTGGAATAAGTAATTGCACGAACTGTATGGGGGAAGACTTATCCTGAGTCAAATGAGATGAAGCACATTCAGCACAGTAATAAATGGGAAAACATGAAGCCAGCAGTCTACATCTCACAGAAATGGTGTTCTACCCTGATAGGTCTGTCGGCAATGCTGACAATCCAAATACTGTTTATCTGACTTTTCTAAGTGCAGAAGCTGTTTTCAAAGAAACTCCAGTTGAGTTAATTTACAAATTACATTTTTTCCTCCTCAGTTTCTGTTTCCAAGGCCACTGGGTATCCTCAAATCTAGGTCTGGCTGTTTCATTTTCTGCACTAATGATCATTAATTTTTTTTTTTTAATTTTATTATTTTTTATCAAAAATAATACATGTTCTCCTACAGTATATTCTACGAGATAACTTGGAGGTATGTTTGTGTATATGTATCCTTTAAAAAAATTTGTGACCAGAAAATTGTCAATCTTCCATGGACACAGACATGCTGAACTTCCAGCAAAAGGCTCTGATAAATCTACTGTGTCAAATTTCAGTTGCTGTAGCTCTCCACAGCTCTATTAACTAGCTCACATCATCTCAAGTAACACATTTCTCACTACTGTGTTAGTGCTGCAGGAGATACTGAGCTCTCACTGCCAGCATGCAACTCATTTCAGTGTGATGAGTCTCTGTTGAATGTCAGCAACAGGCATGGCACTGCAGCTGTTCAAATGAAGCACAATCTCTTCTCGTTAAAATTGCAGTTTACACCTGGTTTGTGTTTTTTTTTTTTTCCCCATGAGGACTAAGGGATTACATCAGGGGTTGCATCATGTTCTATTACTGATGATTCAAGAAATGAGAAAAATTAAAAGAACTGTTAGAGCAGAAGCACAGGCAAAAGGATTGAGAAGGTCACTAGACCCAGTTGTCTTCATACATCCAAAAAACTGTCTGTATGCAACCTGGAAAGTTTAAATGACTGACCAGACTCTGTGGTCACTCCTTGTTCTTTGTTTTCCTTTAACACAGAACTTTCCACTCTGTTTCTGAATGGTAAAGATAACCTGAAAAGGAATATATCACGTTTCCATTCACCTTCTTACCCATATACATTAGGTTACAAGTATTTCTTTGTCAGGTCTACTTTCTTACTACTGGCTTACAGTCAGTTCAGGGTAGACAAAGAAATCAGTTAGCAAAAGGAATGAGTCCTTCAAACGCAGTTTCCCTAGTGAAGTAGACCTATGTAACAATCATGAACATCCTTCATGGCAACACCCACCACACCTTAAGAAAATGGTTGCCATCTGAGTGCGTCTGAGCATCACTGTCCTGATACAATTTTGCTAGTCCACATGGGAAATACTTGATTTAATGGAGCAGCAAATTTAAAATGCCAAATGTTATTTTCCAGTCCTCCCAACAGTCCTAGGGTTGTTGACTGTAGGCAATTTCCCTTTCTGTTCAAATGTAGTGAAATATAAATCTGAAATAGAAAGTAACATCAAGAAAAGATACATAACTTATTTTCAACACATACAAACTTGAAAACCAAGAATATAAATTAATTTTAAAAAAGGTAAAATTTTCAAGTATACGATATATTGAAATATTTTAATGGTTGTTCATCCCTAAAAAAGATACTACTTTTTTTTTTTTTTTTTTTTGTGAAATGAAGGGTGAATGCAAAACAGATTAAACAGACTGGGAGGGTGGAACATATAAAGACTTACATATATCCAAACATATATACACATTTTTCTTTTTTCTCAGACCTGATTTGCATCAGTCATTTTAAGTCAGTCATCAAAATCGGTCCTCTTTACCTTTTTTTCTGAGGGAAAAAAAGACTTTTAAAAAGATTTTTAAAATGTTTTAAAATTTTTTATTTGATCATTCAACTACTCTAAAGAAGGGTTTTACCCAGAGTCCTTCCTCCTCTTTGCTCAAATTGTAATGCTTTAAAAAAAAAAAAAAAAGGTGCTACTTTTGGTACTTGTTTATATCAGAACATACTAAAACTTCACAAAATATTTCTCAGGTGGCATTTATCTGTTCTTTACTTACAACAGTTTGCACCTGGATTCTCCAACTTCATGGTAAAGGTCATGCCTTGCCTTAATTATTTAGCAATACAGTGTTGTTTATACTTTGACTTCACATTTTAAGGCAAAGTTGATTTTTCCACATAAATTTTAAAGTCTTTCCCTCAAGCAATATTCTGGACATCACAAATAAAGTTCCAAAATTCCCAGTGCTTCAAGGGTTATAAAATGTCATTGGGAATGCTGATAGTATCTTAAAACAACTGAGCTGAAAAAGGAAATGCTCTGAGCTGACAGCTGTGGCAGCTGCAAAAAGATATGTCTGGAAATGGGAGAGAGAAAAATTTGACAAGGCGGAATAGAGGAAGCAATATTGAGCTTATCTTAAATTATGCAACGCCATTTTTTCACCCTTAATTCAGTATGTCTTCATCTCTGGGACACAATGCCAAAAATAACTTCTGTTTAAAGTGAGTGTTCTGTTCTGGACAGCTAAAACACATACAGGACAAATGTTAAAAGTATCTGGATTTAGTGTATTTGAAGATGCAGGGGATCCCTCTCTCAGTGTCCTGAACAGCAACTTGTCTATATGTGACTGCTCCTTTTCTCTCTTTTTCTCTATCCTTATTTCTTTCCCAACCCACGACAATCACTCTTTTCCCCTACCATCAAACCTTCCACTAAACAGTCCATCATGTTTTGCACAGCCCTCCCTTGATATTATATAATGTGTTTTACACAACCACCAAAATTTCTTCTGTTGACTCATCCCCAGTCAAGGAGATCTTACTGATTAAACCTTCTTACTCCAGCCACAAGATACAGTGCACTCACAGGCTCTCGTCCTGCTGGGGGACTTCAACCACTCCGACATCTGTTGGAAAAGTAGCACGGTGAGCTGCAGGGAATCCAGGAGGCTCCTGCAGTGCATGGAGGATAACTCCTTCAGCCAGGTAACAGACAGCCCTACCAGAGGGCTTGTGTTACTGAACCTGTTGCTCACCAATGCAAGTGAGCATCATGGTATGCTAATCAGTATTGGAGGCAGCCTGGGCTGCAGTGATCATGTGCTGATGGAGTTCAGAGTCTTTTGGGATATCAGGCAGGTGAAGAGTAATGTCAGGAATGTTAGTTGTTTTGACAACAACTAAAAACATTAGTATGTTGTCAATATTCTTCTAAGCACAAATCCAAAACATAGCCTCATACTAGTTACTGTGAAGAAAATTAACTTTATCCCAGTTAAAATCAGCACAGACTGAGTACTTTGAAAAGAATTGATCAATTTATTCCTTTGTTGCATTAATTTAGTTCAATTAAGTCCTTGCGGGTAAAATCCCTTCATGTACAGACTTGATAAAATAGAGCAAAAGTGTATTTTTTCCCCTAAGCTTATCAAATTTCATTGTTACTTTCTAGGACAACCTCTGATAAAAGAGAAAAAAATATAATAAATAAGAAAAAATAAAATAAAAAAAAGGTAATTCACATACTTTGGCCTTTGATTTCTCATCTGTAACTGTTGTTGGTTAGAGACATTTTATGACCAGAGCTGACCATGAATTGCCCTTAGGGGTCCCTCAGGGTAGCTGACTAAGGCAATCATCTGGTGAAGACACTAAAAACATGTAAGATTTCATTGAAATGTATAAGAATCTCAAATTAGGACGGTAGTTAATATTCATATAATGATATTAATATGGATAGAGCAAATATTTAGAATTTAAAGATGACTTTATAATAAGGTTCTTAATGCTAGATTACTTCATTCCTTACCCAGTTGTTGAGATAGTTATATTAAGTAATCCAAGAAATGGCCTCTTCATGAGAAGTCATGACACCCTGTAAGAGAGTCTTTCGGTTCAGTAGCTTCTTTAATACTTACAGGGAGAACTGGGAGACTGCCAGCTGGCAGCTTGTTCCTTTGCTTTTGCTATGGGTTTGAGTAGAGAGTAGACTTTACCACAACAAATACAGGTTTAGCATTTTTTAATTAGAATACAGAAGAGTTGAAGAGTTCTTGTTTATCTCTAAAATTCAAGTGTGAGTTCTTTTTAAGGAGAATTACTATCTCTTCCATGAGATATCTCTACCAAAGCACAGGGTAGATCTATAATGATGGCTCAAGGATGGAGCTAATTTTGAGTGAACTTCTGCAAAAGAGGTACTATTAAAATGTTAGGGTTATAACTTGTAGAATTTTAGACTTACCCAAATAATAAAGTCTGTGCTTCGAGTAATCTCCTTACATAATGAATACATGACTTTTCAGTAGCAACAACAATTAAAATTACAAACTTTTAATTGTGTAAAATGATATATCTTCTCTAATGAAATTATGTAAGTTCTTTAAAGCAGGAAATTATACTCATGTATGTATTAAACTACAGTTAGCAAATACCTTTTGCAAGAGTTACGGGAAAATCAAAAGGACTTAGTCACATTTAATTTCATTTTTCCACGTATTTTACTGATGAGCTACACAAGTAGTCAGTTTTGATAGCAGCTAAGAACTAAGGATGCATTTACATTATTCTTTTACTTCTGATTAAGAGTATGTTTTCAAAGTGAACATGCTTTGTCCCAACTTACTGGTTTTTCATTCACACTATGGGGCAGCTTAGAGGGTGGACAGGTTCTTTTCAGATAACAGGTAACCACAAGATTTCTTTAGAGTGAAATGAAGATGCTTTGCTAATGGATATTCAGCTGACATTCTCAGAATACAGATGGATGAAAATAAAGACCCTTTAACATTCATTCAAGAGAGGTAAAGTCCTCCCAATACAGTTGTTATATTATTCCAATCTGATTCTATTGTCAAGACTGCCTAATTAGATTGATGTAGCCTTTGAATTTCTGTACACCTTAATTTTGATGTTGTAAGCTATGTTTTTAATCAAAGACAAAGTAAATGCAATATTAAAAAAAGCAGAACACAAACATAATATCAAGCATCAGCAAACAGCACCCCTTTTGTGTTGACGAAATCTGAACCTGCTTAAGAATTGTTTCTGAAACTATGACCAAATAATAAAGCATATGTTCACATATCTATTAAACATTCTACTAATAGACAAAGATTTTCATAGGAAACTTTTAGTGGTGAATAAATGATGAAAATTCTGTTGAAAGACAAACATCATAATGACGGTGTTATGCTAATGAATCATTGCTTGGAAGAGGCCATTCAATCTTGACATTAATGATATCAAATGAGCTGTAGAATGTATATGAATTAAATTAGAGTATAATGACATTTTAGTATTGAGATCTACATGATTCACTAAATTAAAAAGGAAGAGGTAAGAATGCGGATTTAGGCAGAAAAGAGAACAGCAAAAAATATAGAGAGGAGTCACATTCTTGCATATGGGTCAGTTTACCCATGATATTTACTTGATAGGTAATAAACCTGCAGTTTATAAAATGTGTCTCTATTAATAAGGGATGTTCAAGGGTGATAATGTTATGCACTTTTCAATGAACTGGTCTGCCTACAACTTTTCTATCTTCTGATTTTCTCAGAAGTGCACAGAAGTGTTTCCCAACCAATATTTTTAATATACAGAAGACAATTCTATACTTTAAACAATGTAATCAGTATTACCATTTTGTGGAATGCATTAGGTTCAAATTATTAAATGTATTGTTAAATCCAATTAGAGACACAATGTCAACCTACTAGAGTACTTTGTACCATCAGAGTAAATTCATGTACACAACATGAACTTCATGTTCACAACTGCAGGTGGCCGTTGCTTGTTATTTATAATCTGGCACTATCATATAAACTGTTTCTCCAATATAAGAAATAACATTTTAAGGGTTTATCACTACTTAAAGTCCATCCTTGATTACACTTTTAGATGGAGCCAGATTTGCTTTTGATTTTCTTAGTATTCATAAGAAATTTACTTTGGAAAGCTGCTTTTATTTTTGAAGGCAGAATTTATGACAAGTCCATCTATTAAAAGTTAAGAATTATTAAACATACAGTGAGTAAAACTCTACTTCAGTTTCTCTTGAACCAAACTGTGGCATTTCTTATTTTATGATACCACATCAATATTTATATTGTTTGCAGTCCTTTAAAAACATTACTGGAACCATCACCTGTAACAAAAATTAAGAAGGCTTACTTTGTGACAGTGCACAGACTAGAAGAGAATCTGTAGATCACTTAGGCTATAGCCACTACAGCAAACTAATTTTATATGAAAAAGATACAATGTAAACCTCAGGAACACTGAATTATATTTACTTCAATTATGCTAAGTAAAGTTTGTTCAGTCACCGTTTTTTTAAAATGTATTTAGGATCATCTTTACAGGTACTAATCAGTGCAGAGGCCTAGGTATCTGAGACTCCTTAATTACACATAAGATATTTATAGCTAACCACAACACTCTACAAAACATCACTAAATGCAGACCAGGCTTCATATCAATCTTCAACCTTTAAGTAAGCCTGTATGTGTGGCAAGAAATTATTACCCCAAATAAATTGACCTTAGAGCTTCTCTCAACAATATGACTCCGAGTTACTTTCTGGACTGACAGGACTGCGAAGTGACTCATTATTAGTATATTAATTACTGTCAACCTAAATGTGATCATGATGAATTTACAACACCAGTATTCATTGGCTGATTAAATCACATGCGATAACCTGCAGCCAATATGATTACTTTATGGCACATTGAATTTTTCTGAATTATACATAAAAGTCCTTTGCAAAGATTTTTAGGAAATATTGAGTATAAGTTTAATGCATGAGTAACATATACTATTTCTGCTGTTGGGTGTGTACCTTGATAAAATTCAGATGAAGTCAAGTGGCCCACAGATACAATAATCTTATGCCACTGAAAAATCAGAAGAGCGTGGCAGATTCATAGTAAAAGAAATACCTGATGTATGACTAAATGTTTTATAAAATACATATGCATGCTTCATTATATCACAGTCAAAGGCAAATTTGCAAATTCAAAAGAAAAGATTACTGATTTATGTGCACATTGAACAGCTAATTGTTTTTTCCACCTTCAGGGCCTGGCAGGTACTCCTAAGCCACAATGGCCCCGAACTGGTCCCCAGGACACCCCAGCTCATGGCCCAGGATGCCATATCAGACCCTCCCAACGCCCTCAGTCCTGCCCCAGTAAGGATGTCCATCCCCAGCCCTACCACCCCACTGCTATGTTGGACCCTGCTGACTGTGGGCTGATGGCCTGGCCTGGCCTCAGGCTGTCCCCATCCCTGTGGAGGTGCCCAGTGCCTGGGTCTGTGCTGCCCATTTCCCATGGCTGCCTTGTTCCCTGGATGGGGTGGTGGAACATGCCCTACTCAGACAGTCTGGTACAGGTGTCCCTGGTTTCTGGCCCCTGGGGAGCAACTGGCCCATAATGTGCCCTGACATAAATATAGCAAATCCCATTCCCCCAAGATGAGTTATCAGTTAAATTAAGTTAGAACACTTAAATGCTTCTCTTCAGAAATGAAGTAATACCCTCCAAGAGAAAGGTGTCTACCAGAGTGTGATTTATGAATTATAATTCCATATTCTGGCCTAAGAAACAAGGAAGTATTCGAGGTCACTGTAGAAAAGTATACACTAAATATTGGAAGTACCTCAGAATACACTGATAGCTGAGTATGAGTGTCATTAAGAAATTGTAAGGAATAGCTTACCTTAGTCTTGTGTTTTAGTCTAGTTAGACCTTCCACAGGGCATGCATTTTCATGAGTGCTTGTTCATGTGTCAACAAAGTCAGGTCAAAAGATCATTTATTATACTGATTTTTGGAAGAATTTTTTGAGTCTCCAAATTCAATTTCCTATGATACTAATATAAGTTTAAGGTGAAGGTCAATTAGGATTAACCTTATTCATAAAACTGGCAAAGAGACTTCACTCAGCAATTTGAGTTAGGCACCCAAAAGAATTTGTGGTTTAGCGTGTTTTTTTAAGTATATTTTTAAATTAAAGCAGATATTTGTTACAAAGCCAGATATTTCTTAAGCCTTATTAAAAAGCACATACACTACAAGGTTTTTTTTAAAGGCTAAACATACTGAAATCTCACTACTACAGTACATCATGTGATGACTTTTTAACCCAATGAAAGAGAGGAGTATTTCAAGATACTGTTGAATTATGGCACCAGAGCACTTTAATTCATACTTAACTCCTGATTTTGTAATTCAGTTCTAATATCTTGTGATAACTGACTTTGATATCAGAGTAATTCTCTTTCAAACTGTTTGGTATGGCTACATAATGAATTTTTCAAGTGCTTTATTTGCCTATGTAGTGGGAATGAAAACAATGTGAATAAGTACTGTACAAATCATCATTATCTGCATGAAGTCTTATTTAGAGTATTCATTCTCCCCCTTCCTCTTTTTCAGGAAGGTATTGAAGAATGTGGATGTTTCAGAAAGGAGTAATTAAAGCAATTACTGTGAAAACCACTCATCAGATAAATACAAATGATAGATTATCAGAAAATTACAGAAAATATAAAATGCTGAAAAAGAAACAAGGTAGGAGGGCAATGAACACTATTAAGGAATTAGACAGGAAATACTTGTTTGCCAGGTTTTGTAGCAATACTGAAGTAGCAATTGGTGAACTTGAAAGAGGGAAGCTCAGCACCTATCAAAATTTTCTCTACAGTATAATTGTGGGACTGGACCCTGAAATAGTCAGAGTTTGTAACCATATTTTTGATACTGTATTTAATACCATGCTTTTTGTTTAAGCCTACTAAAGGTCACAGTGAAAGAGTTTGATTTTCCTATGCTGCCTTACACCAGGTTTTTTACATGCTCTCTTGATCTTTTGGTACTATACTTTGTCACTGACAGGACACTGCACAGGTCAGATGTAGGCCTTGCAGCACTAAAGCAATCTGTATGTAGGTATCTTTATCAAACGTTTCAAGCTAGATTTGACCACCCAACTGAATTTCTGCAACTTTCCGTATCACATGATATGGCCTCTGTGCAAGTCTCTAAGGGGTGTCCCAGCCTGGCTAATTGCCTTAGTTTTACAGGTGCTAAAAATACTACCTGAGGTTTCCAAGGTTGTATTTGTTACAAACATACAAAATCTCTATGTTTACAGATTTCAAACACAAAACTGATATCCAATACCAATCTTTTTTCATAAATGATTTTGGTATCATTTAGCAACACTTTCATGACATGTAATTGGAATCACAGAAACTACGTGTCCAGGTTTCTATTTCTGTCATGCACAGCAGTCCCAGATGCTTTGCAATGTTTATGTTTCACGAAGTCTGGCAGTGTCCAACTTACCATTAAGCTTTTCTTTGTAGGATAAGCATATATATTTACTTCACTGAATATATGAAGAACACCAGCTGTCAAATTCAGAGCTCTGTTGTTCAGATTCAGTGGAAGATAGTTAAGGGAACAGGAGTTTGGTCAGAATGTTCAGTAAAACCTTCTTGTGAAAAGACTTGTAAAGCTGTTATTAATTAGAAGAAATCAAAACTGAGTGATCTGGAAAATATTATACTCATCATAGCTTGGTAAGGCATTGATTCAGTGTGAGCTCTTGACACGCTTCCTGAAAATGTATTTCACACATCATGTACATCCATCTGGAGTAAATTTACTAAAATCCTTAGATTGAAAATAGCTTCAAATAAGACATCTGATGCACAATTGTTTTACAGTAACTCCTTGCCTTTTCAAAATTTCAAGTGTGATAATTTGCTTATGCCTATAAGGACTAATTCACATAGATGACCATCTAGTTTCTGTTATTGCAACAAAAAGAGCTATAATTATTTCAAAGTCTGCAGTGCTATCAGTCTAATGTGTAGTTCTCGATCTTCAGGCTAACACTTTGTTAAGGCTGAGCCTTGCTACTGAGTCAATTGTTCTGTGTCCTCTGGGCACCTGTCAAATTAATTGTTGTATGTTTAAAAACAGAGGTACCAGTTTGTAGAATGTTAGAATCATAGAACGGTTAGGATTAGGAGGAAGTTTAAAGATCATCTAGTCCCAATCCTCCTGCCATGGGCAGGGACAGCCTGCACTATTCCCTAGACCAGGTTGCTCCAAGCCTCATCCAGCCTGGCCTTGAACACTTCCAGGGATGGGGCATCCACAGCTTCTCTGGGCAACCTGTGCCAGTGCCTCCCCACCCTTTTTGAAGAATTCCTTCCTGATGTCCGGTCTAAATCTACCCTCTTTCTGTTACCCCTGAACACATTACCCCTTGTCCTGTCACTACAGACCCTTGTGCAAAGTCTCCCTCCAGCTTTATTGTAGGCCCTTTCATGTACTGGAAGGTGCTATAAGGTCTCCCAAGAGCCTTCTCTTCTCCAGGATGAACAACCCCAACTCTCTCAGCCTGTTCCCATAGCAGAGGTGCTCCAGCCCTCCGATCATCTTCGTGGCTCTTCTCTAGACTCACTCCAACAGGCCAAGTCCTTCTTATGCTGGGGACTCCAGAGCCTGATGTAATGTTCCAGGCAGGGTGTCACGAGAGTGGAGCAGAGGGGCAGAATCATCATCCTCATCCTGCTGATCATGCTTCTTTTGATACTCCTCAGGATACTGTTGGCTTTCAGGATAATGTCATCTTTCTGGGCCGCAAGTGCACATTATTGGCTCCTTGGGGGTATCAACCAATACCCCCAAGACTTTCTCCTCATGGATGTGCTTAAGCAATTCTCCACCCATCCTGTGCTTGTGCTTGGGATTGCCCTGACCCATGGGCAGGACTTTGCACTTGCCCTTGAGGCTGGCAGAGGCCCACCACTACAGCCTGTCAAGATCCTCTGGATGGCATCCCTTCCCTCCAATGTGTCAAGGATGGGATCCTTGAATATTAATCAGCTTTCTTGGGCCACTCTTCCTTCTAGAGCTTTATCCCGTGGTACACTACCAAGCAGATCCTTGAAGAGGCCAAAGTCTAATTGAAGTTCAGGGTAGTGATCTTGCTGTGTGCCCTTCTCACTGCCCTGAAAATCTTCAACTCCACCATTTCATGGTCACTGGAGCCAAGGCTGTCCTTGAGCTTTGCATTCCCCACCATCCCCTCCTCGTTGTTGAGAATAAGGTGAAGTATAGCACTCCTTCTTGGCTCCTCTATCACCTGGAGAAGGAAGTTCTCATCAGTGCATTCCAGGAACCTCCTGGGTTGCTTATGCCCTGCTGTGTTTTCCTTCTGGCAAATATTGGAGGGGTTGAAGTCCCACATGAGGACCAGGTTTGTGAACATGAGGCTGAACTTACCTGTCTATAGTGGGCTTCATCAGCTCTGTCTTCCTGGATGGATGGCCTGTAGCAGACCCCCACTATAATGTCACCTGTCCCTGCCCTCCCTTTAATGCTGACCCATAAGCTTTTGGTCAGCTCCTCATCCACATCCCCAGGCAGCGCTCCATGCACTCCAATAGGTCATTGGCATGAAGACTACACCCCCTCCTCATTTCCCCTGTCTGTCCTTCCTAAAGACCCTGTATTACTCCATTCCAATTCTCCAGCCATAGAAGTCAGCCCACTATGCCTCCATGACGCCAGTCAGGTCACAGCCCTGAAATGTACACACCACATGTTCCCACCTTAGGCACAATATGTTGTTCAGATGGATTTTTCTTCCTTTCAGTTTCTATTCTTCTAGAAGTTCATTGACTTCACGAGGGTTCCTTTTGATGCAAGGCTATCAATGCCCTCAGAAGGAGTCCCTTTCATGTGGCTGTCATATGTCCAGTACAAATAATCACTGTGAGCTTCACAAATATCAATATCAATAAGCATGACAACACTCATTATAGTGTATAACCACATCTATGGGATGTGTTAGCTTACAAACCTCAAACAAACTGCATTCAGAAGCAATGCAGTTTAAAGGAAATTTGTTTTGAGAGAGAGCAAGGGGCATTGAGGCAGAATTACAATTCCTCTTAGCTAATTTATCCCAATGGCCAATGTTAGTGGTAAGACACAGTGGAAGAAATTGCCTTTCTAACATTAATTTCAAAAATAATCCTTTTAAATTGTGGAATTAAAACCAATAACAGAGGAGATAAAAGCCAGCCATTTTGTTTTAAGTTAATCTCTCAAACCTCAGAGATAAGGCTTGACAAAAAGAGTGTCTTAATTGGTGTCTGGCATCTCCATCCTTTAGTAGCTGTGGGACTTTGTTCCTGTTTTCATTCCTTCCAGTATATTATACTTTAGGATCCCAATTACACTACTAATGTAAATTAAAATGTAAATGAATCTGTTTACAAATGCAGTTATGCAAAGCAAGTCTACTTCCCCTTTAATGCTTTAAAAGGAGAAGAATTCTTTTAAATCTATTGTATATGTTATTTTTTATTATCCTGAAATATATAAAGAGTAATTAAATAAAAGCTGGTTACAGTGAAATCAGTGAGAAACTGCTTCAGCAAAAAAAAAAGATACAACTATTCTACGATTGACTGTGGCAAATCAACACAGGTTGGAAAGTGATTTTTCATCCTTTAAATTACATATGCAAATGGCTTCAGTTAGCTAAGTTATCTCATCTGCCATAGTTTCTCTTCTTAGTTAATTAGTTGATTTCTTGTAAAATTCAGGAACAAGATGTGCTGATAAGGGAAAGGATGCAGTGACACATGTCAAGCGTTTCACTAAATAAATCACAGCATGGGATGTAAAAAAAAAAAAAAAATTATAAATCTAGATGCTTATTTGAATGTAATAGCTCCAATTCAAAAGACTATGTGGAACAAGTTGTTGCCTTGTTCTAACCAAAATCTTTGAGTATAGTGAAGTTTCTTGGCAAATTCTGGTGTAGAATCAAGGGCACTTTCACACGTTAGTGAAATCCAAGCACTGCCTGCTGGCAGAAAGATTTATATTCCTGGAGAAAACACTTCAACATCTCTTAAGGTTTGCTTTCTCTTCTGTCCCCTCCACACAAATTAGATGCCAATTAAGCACATTCTGACATGTTTGTAATTAACATTGATGCTTTTTAAAGGTCTCAGTCAATTGAAAATCTTTTTACAATAAAGTTCAATCAAATTCCATTTGATTTTCTTCATAAATTAATGCTAAGGATATTTTAAAGGTATTTTAACTAGAAGTTACTAAAATGAATACTAAAAATTAAAAGAAAAACCTTAATTTTTAATTCCAAATGTCTTCAGATTGACAGATTAAGCACATGAAAAAAGCAGTCAAGGCTGGACTTCTGAATTGTGGCTTGAATTTCATAAGACCTAAGAATTTATAGTCTCATCTGAACAAGATAATGTAGAAAAAAGTCAGTTGTTCTCAGTCTGCATATGATTGCTTTTTCATGGGAATTTTTACATTTGACTCTTTTATAAACTTAATACATTTGTGAGGGAAAAGCCAAATTGATGTAAGCTTTCTCACTCAGAGGCATGTGTCTGTTCTTTCCTTCATTTCTGAAGAATCATTCCTGGAAGTTACCACCCTTACCCTGGCCAGGTCTCTGAAGTAGTGAAACACACCAGGTAAAGGAAATGATGTGATTAACTGTTCTGGTGACTTCTTTATTGGACATAGCATTTATTCCATCCAAAGATCAATGAGAAATTTAAAAGGCCTCCAAGGCTTGAATGAATTAAATTAATTAAAATGTGGTAGTTATAGGCAATTTTAACTATTTGATTCCTTGAGAACATCTTTCTAGTCTTGTCAATGTCTTTCTGTTTGCTTTCTTTAACATACGGATTTCAGTTAATTTAAGAAATGAATATACCTGTCTGAGGAAGGTGACAAATTAGGTAAAATAATAATAATAATTAAAAAAAAACCCCAAACCACCAGATCTTTAACATAAATATGTGTTTATGAAATATAGCGAGTACTAGCAACTGGCTGAGCGTGCATCTTAGGCCCATTATTTGTATGGAGTCACTGTCTGAATAATTTTGTTTTGAAAACAACTTTCTAGTTTCTATATACATTTTAAAACATAACACATATTCAGCAAGATCAGTGAAAGGTAACAATTGTAAATAATTTTCTTATTAAGACTTTTCATTCCTTATATTTAATGCCCTTATAAGATATTTCTTTTCATCCTGCCCTTTATTAATGTATTACATTAATCAGCATCTGCACTGCTGTTCAAAATTCTCTTTCTGGCCTCCAAGGTAATGAGATAACCTCTGGTTTGCTCTTATTAAGATTTCTTGACTTTTAAGAGGAATTTCTGTTCAGCTTCAGAATCTAAATAAATTATTTATTCAGAATACCAAGGATCCACCCACCTTTTAAACAGTGGCACTGTATATAGTCTTCCAGTAGTTCACAGGCAGTTTTTCTCTTGAAAGTTTATATCTGTAGAAATAAGCAGACATTTCTTCAGAAAGTTAAGCCCATCTCTGTATTTCAGATTATGATAGGTTAATCATCGAAGTTTAGTGTGAGATATTCATGTATAGAAAATTACTGTACAACTCCAAATTCCTTCAGTATGCTTGCTAGTGTGTAAGAGTAGTGCACAGTAGAATAAGGATACTGTGGATTACTTCCTTCCCATTTAAAATATGCCGTGCGTTTAGGCAGAGTATCTAATTAACCAAACCAGAATTCATGTACACTATGGGGCTTAAATGGCTATTCCAGAATGGTATAGTTGTACTCTTTTAACTTCTGCCTTTGCATTAATCATTTGCTTATTTAATACTGATCAATTTAACATGCTTCCGTAAAACAGCACATTTATAGGCAAAGAAAGATCTGAATTAGTCTTTTACATTTTGTCGGTAATGTATCATTGGTTTTGGTGTGTTCAATAGTTTGTTAAAAAGAAGTCTAAGTAGCTCTGATCTTACCTCATATTATTGATCAATATTTATAAAGTAAACAACTGAAATATAGACACTAGTACTAATTGTACTTAATGTCAGATTTAGCATATTTTTTCCTGTTGGAAGTGTTCAATGCCAAATCTTAGTTTTATCAAAACTTGGGGTACATACGTATTACACATTTTTATTACTGAGCAGAAATTGTAAGCAAAATGAAAGTGAGGTGGTATATACTTAGAGTCACTAGTGTAAAACAGTTGTGTCTGTGAACTGCTGATGTTACTGCTATCAGAGGACAAGGGTTGCAATTCATCACCCAACCATTGTGCCTGTATATGTTTATGTGTGCCTGCCTGTCTTCTAATAGGTCGTTTTACAGAATGAACTGTTAATGATCCTGGAAGATGGATGTCTGTGGGATTAGATTGTGCTAATAAAACATTATTTAGGTGATCAGGAAATCTCAACTAGAAGGTCATTAGTAATAAAAAACACCTTAAAAAAATCCTGCAACCAAACCAGCCAAACAGGGTTGTAACAGAGTCTCCAAAGGTGCAAACACAAGATGAAAGCAGGTGAGTTGGAAGTCCAAGCACAGCCTGATAACACAGGCTACAGACATAAACCAGAAATGTTTACTGACCGAACATGTGTAAAACATGTAGTAAATCTTATATAATGTTTTAACTTGCAGCTTTATAAACTAAGCAGCCTGTTTTAGAAAACATGCGGAAGCAGACTCATCATGAATGGGATGAAACCTCCAGTGTCGGCATGCTGGTCTTGGGAAAGCCTTAGGATGTTCACTGCTTGCTATAATCCCCACCTCTCTCTTCCTCCTACAGGGGACTGGTCCCATCCCATTGACCTCGGAATCCAGGAAAGGGAGAGCACAAAACCAGAGAAAGGGATAGAATTGTAAGTGTCCCTGTCATTGTAAAAGGACTAATAATGATTCTTAAACCAAAAGGACTTCATATAAAGTATCAAATTCTGGTCGTAGCATGGGAGCTCTTTCTTTAGCTCACATAGAATTTCATCTGGATTTGACCTCAAGAGCTATATTGTAATATTTGAATCCAAGTATTGATGGAGAATTTGGACAGTGTAAACTGTAATTTCCAATGACGCATCATGTAGAAATGTTAGTTTTTGTTAAGAAATACTAGTTGTTTAGTTTTGATAAGTAAGTTATAAATAGAATTAACTATTCAAAGTCAATCATTTATCATTAGGACGCAGGGGTTACGGCATATGTTGAGTAACTTGGTATGCTCTTTGCTCATTACTAACTTAGCACGAGTAGCTAGATTTGCTAAAACCTTAGGCCTCGAACTCTAAATTTCTACTTAGACATGTTTTTGTCTGGGATAGGGTTGATTTTCTTCTTAAAATCCAGTAAGGTGTTAGAAGACCCCAGACCAGAAAACATCATTGGATGAGGAAGGCATTAGGGCCAGATGCAGGGACTGTAAGGGTATAATTGCCCAGGAATTCCTTTGTTCAGGGGCCCTCTCTGGAGGAACCCAGATCAAGCTGTTGTTTTTTCTTTTTGCTGTAAAGTCCAAATACATTTTTTTTAATATAAGATTCAATACCTGGGAACCTGCTATAGGAAACCTAGGGCTGAGCCTGGGAAGAAAGCAGCACTTGAGGGTGAGCACGTGTGTTGGAAGGGAGTCGAAAGGGGTACACACCAGTTCACTGGAGTTGCCCACTGTGAAGGGACTTTGGTCCTAGCAGCTGAAGTCTCGAGTGGCGTGTGTGGGACTCCCAGCATAGTGTATGAGTGCTCGAATGATCTCTTCTTTAACAGCTTTGATCTTGGAAACGAGCTGGGGTTTTAGCTTGGGTTCGGGTTTTTTTGTTGGTGGTTTTTTGTTTGGTTGGTTTGGGGTTTGTTTGTTTGTTTGTTTGTTGGTTTGTTTTGGTTTGGTTTGTTTTTTTCCTCCCAGCCCTGATATTGACTGCCATTCTGAAACCAGCATTCACCACTTGTCTGTGACACCTGATGTTACTTCATAAATTCTGCTTTGATGAAGTCTGAAGCAGAGTCCTGCACACTCCCTTTTAACTAACCCTGAGGTTAGACAATAGCTGACTTCATAGCTGTTTCCTAGTTTGCTTTTGAGTATCCCCAGTGAGCCTGAATCTCTGCTTCCAGAGAGGTTTAGAAACACTGTGCCCTCATGAAAGCTGAGAAGCCTGGTGTGGTCTTTATAATGCACTGCCAACTAATGAAAGTTTAATACAAACTACAGAAACAGTCTTCAGAGTGAAGACCGCAACAGTGTCACAAACACTCTTGCCTTGGGTGTGTTATATTCCTTGTATTTTCTCATGGATCACATTAATCTTTCACTACACAGTAGCACAGTTACAGACATAAGACTGCTCCCCCGAAAAACTTAATGACTATGAGTTTATGCACTCAGGATGGGGATGTAGGTTTTCATTCCCTCAGGTATATGAGAAAATTTATCTCCCAAACCAGATCATGCTCTTGTGCATTTTATGAAAGGCCTCACCAAAGCTTTTATAAAAATAGGATAATACTGAAGCTATGATATGGTTCTCTCTTCCCCTTGGCTCTCCTGTCAGTGCTGTCCTGTGTCACATAACATTTCCACAACCCTACCTCCAATACATTCACTTAACATGTACTTTACCTTAAACACAATCGAATAAGCCCCGGTTTGATGGAAGAGACTTACAAGAGAAAAGCAGCTGGACAAAGAGTAGAGAGGAATTCTTTCCTTACAGAACCACAGTATTTCCTTTAAAAGCTTCCATACCCCCTATAGTACTGGCAGTAAGACTATCTAGATGTTTTACTGTTGCTGTATGAAGAAAATAAAGAATAGTCTTTTAGTCCGGTCCTTGGGCTTTTTTATTTGTTTGTTTGTTTAAAGTTTGTCTTTCCAATTATTTCAGTCAGCAACTGGTTAAAACAACAGAGTTCTGATCCAGGGAGAATCTTATGAATTTCACAACTCATACAGTCTTTTCCAATCTGAAAAATATCTGTATCATAGTCTGCTCATCTGAAAGACAAGACACCTGAGAGTTTCTACTGCTTGTCCACAGCACACCAGGAAAGAAGTCAGTAGCGAAGTTTTCCTGAAACACCATGGTGTTGAAAAACATTAAAGCTCAAGCAGAGCAGAGAAAACTGACAAGAGTGTAGCTATTCCAATAAATTAATAAGCTTTGCAGTGTCTGGGCACAGCTGAAGGCTCTTTCTTTGTACAAGGGAGATGCATCTGCAAGGAGACAGATCTTTCTGAGAAGCACTTCATGCAATGGTAGAGCCCAGCACAGATAGCCTTCCCCAAAACCTGTGCTCAGTGCACGATGATAGAAGAAATGGCTCAGGGAGGTAACTCAATACAAGTATGCTTTTAGCAAAATCCAATACAATCTTTATAGAAATATGCTATCTTCCCTAAAGAAGGAATCAGAAAAGCAGTTTTTAAATTAAATTTTTATTTTCTTTAACACAGAGCCCAGTGGTGGGACAGTGTTCAGTGCTGTGGGAAATGGGCTGTAAGGACCATTATCACAGCTGCCTTACAATATTCTTTGGTTTGATTCCTGCATTCTGTTCTAAACATTTCTTTCCCCCCCACCACTCAAAGTTCATCCTTACTACACAAGCTGTGGTAAGACCTGAGTATTAAGGAAAAAGTCAGTCTTTCCTCAGCTGTTGTTTATACTGGCTTGTTTCCATTACTGTTTGTTATAGCTGTCTGTCATACTGTGTTTAAATACCTTGCAGGCATATTTAGCGATATTTTGCTTTGCCATCTGGAACAGACTTTCACCTGACTCTGGGCTGATGCTCTTGAGTGCCTCTGGTGAAATTTCTCTGAAGCATGAACAGGGCAGAGACTTATAGCTTGTGATAGCTTCAGAGGGAAAAGAAAAAACAGTAATTCTTAATAAAAATTAAAAAAAAAAGAAACCCACAATAGTAAAATGAGTGAAGGTTTTTGACAGAGTTCAGCTGCTTTGAAGTAATCATCTGCATGTAACATCTATTCAGGAGGTCAGCATGAAGTTCTGTGTCTGTCTTCCCACAGACAAGTGGTACAGCTCTGTAAAGCTGACAAGGATTCAGCATCTTGTTCACACATACATCCAAAATAATGTATGCAGCATATTCAAGGAGATATAATTCATGCCTTTAATAACTATACTAGTAACAGTTCGTTTTTACAGAGTACTTGACAGCAGATAAGGCAAAACATTTATTTTAATAATTCACATATACAATAAAGAATACTGGTAACTAGCATGAAGTCCAAAATCAGGGAGTACCTTTTTGTGTTTCTTTCAAAGAACGTTGAAATTTGTTAGTTAGTTAATCACTTAACAAAAAAACAAACAACAAAAAATGTATTACATAAATTATTACATCTTTGTCAGTGTTTTTCATATAAAAAAATGAACATTATTCTGATTATGCCATAATCTTCTGCTGCCTTGATTTGTTTTTAGGAAAAAGTTTTTGTCCATGTCATGTATGTCTTGCGTTCTATCCTAGAAAATTCTTCCATTCTCTCAGCTGATTTTTTTTTGCATGTGTGTTTACATGTTGAAATGATTCTGCACCATTAGCAGCCTTCTTGGTACAACCTAACTAGATATGCATGGAAAACAATTTTGTGTTACATGAAAGAGCCATCTCTCTGGTTACATTAATGAAACATATAACATAACTGAAGATCAGTAAAAGTCTCTGGTTTGATATTAGACACAGATTTACCCAAGGTGGACAGTCCCAAAATGAACTCTCTAGATGTTTGATAGGTGCAAAATTGCCTGTTTGAAGAGTACATTTACAACTGCAGTTGTGAAAGCTGAAGCAAAATTTTGGACAGCTAATCTTACCTTAGTCCATAAACTACGTGGCTTAGGGGAGAAAAGAGTGAAAGTTAGTCCTAAAAAAAAGGTAATGTTTTGCATAAATAAACAAGTGTGCTTTTAGAGTCCCTCTCAGTGAAACAACTGCTCTCTTCTACCATCAAAGACTCCACATGTTTTAGAGGTGATGTTATGTGTTAATATGTATATAGGTGATAAAGCTCATCTGTATACCCACCAAGAAGCTCAAAGAGGCAATGGCACAAGGGGAAGTGCAATTCCTAACCTATCCAGATTCTCAGAAGCCTGGTCCAGAAGGCCCATCCATCTGTACAAGCCCAGAGGAGGGAAGGGACACACAGTGGAGGTGGGACCCAAACAAGGGCTCCTGAGGAACAAACAGCTTGTCTGGGCCCCTGCCAGGGTTGTCTTGGCAGAGCCATTAGCCCCAGGGTCCAGGTGGTGCACCCACCACCATGGGCCATGGGGAGCTGCTGTCCAGATCACCTCTCAGACTAAGGGGGGTGCTGCCAAGGAGTGGGACACAAGCTGGGCTACGTGGGAAAAGCAGTACAGGATGGCACTGAAATTAATTTGGGATGTTTAGGGGAGGAACCAAAGGTGGGACAAGGGAATAGGTGATCTGGGGGGCAGGGGGGACAAGAGTGGGAAAATAGAGGAATAAGGGCTAAAAAGGGCCAGTCACATGTCAAGATCCAGCTGGTCATGTACCTGCCTGGTCATGTCCTATGCCTGACCAACGCAATCTCTCCTGTCTCCCTGTTAAATTCCTTCTTGACTCTGTCCTGGGGAAGGATTCTCTGTCCTGTGTGCATGTGTGTGCGGGGCTGTGAGTGCAGCAGCTGGGGTCAGAGCATGGTGTGAAGGATCCCTGTGTCAGCAACTGGAGCAAGTGAGGGTGTGAGCACCAGTGAAGATCAAGCCACATAAGGCGGTGAGCAGGTGACATGGTCTGGGAACCAGAGAGGTCTCCAATGACAAAGCCATAGGAGGGTTGAAAACTGTGGACCAGTGAAGTCCCAGTCAGCTCCTGGAGAGACTGTGGTCTGGTAGTCTCTTGGAATGAGATTCATATGCGTATGTGTCTCTAACGTGAGACGATAGAGGGTTTGGCTAAAGGGGACAGGGGGAGTCCTTGTCTGCTTTCTCTGTGTGTGTGTGCGTGTATATGTGTGTGTGATGGTCTGTACCAGGAACGATAGTCTCGGGGGCTTGCATGTCCAGGGGCAGCTTCTGGGGAGATTGAGGGTCTGACCCCGCTCCTGGAGGAAACAAAGGTATGTATATACACATATTACCACTATGAGACCTTTGTTCTGCTCAGCCAGAGAGGGGATGAGAGTGAGGCTGTTGTTGCTGTCTGTGTTTGTATGAGTGCCCTAGGTGTCTCTCTCTACAACCCACATGGCCAGCCATGCGTAGTTGTAAAGATGTGGCGTGTATGTGTACAATGTGTGCATGTACATACTGGGGACACCTCTGCAGACTTGTTTCCGGTTGGACCTGGGGCACAGAGCTGCGTCAGCCTCTTTGGTTGTTGGATTTAGCACAATGTATTCTCCCAAAATCACCATCACTGTGACAGTGGCCATTGTTGCTGTCAGGTCTGTGTGTACAAGTCTAGAGATACTGAACATCAGAGTATGCTCTGCAGGACAGACGACTACTGTTTTGGAGCTGTACAGATAAAAACACAATTGAGCCATGGGCTTGCAGAAAAGCAGTACCATCACAAGTTCACCCAGAATGCCAAATATCTGCTTCAGAGCATTATTGGCATTCTTTGTTTCTAACAGCCAAAATCAACTTCATTTTGTCTTGGCTATGTCTTCAAGAGCTCTTACCTGGTCTTCTATAGTAGGTCTCAAGCCATGCACCGTGAATAGGACAGCCAATTTACGCTGTCTATCCCAGCTTTTAATAGTTACTGCTCTCAGGACAGACTTGAATGTCAAGTTCCCCCAGGGTTTGGACAGCCAATTTACACTGCTGTCTATCCCAGCTTTTAATAGTTACTGCTCTCAGGACAGACTTGAATGTCAAGTTCCCCCAGGGTTTTTCTTTCCTCACAAGCTGGAAGAAGCACTGCTTTCTGTGAAGACTTTTTTAGCTCTGTGCACCTTGATGTAAAGTCCTTGGACTGACTGATATACTTTTCAATTACTTTGCCTTTCAGAGGATGAATGACAATTATTCTTGGTCCTTACCTTGTATTGCATATAGTATCGTTTTCATAAAAAGAGCTCTGAATTGCTTTTGACTGGAAAAAGAAAAGTATCTGACAGATATACATAGTACTTCAACAGTTTTACTGTTTACTGTAGTGCTTCTCCAGGAAGCTAACATTTGCTGAACTTCTACAAGCAAGGCTTTTAGCAAAACTAATACATTAAACAATAAGGCTTAATCATGAACCCTATTTCAAGCTGCACTAGAGAACAAACTGTGAAATTACAACCCTCCAAAGAAAGCATGGCAACATTAGCACTTCCTGCAGCCTAATAAAAAGCGACAAAAGATATTGGTTTAATGAATGACAGAGAGATAGTCATAGTAGGATTCCAAACTGTATTTTTGACAGGATGAGACTTTTCTTGCAGAAAAGTCAAAATAAGACACTTTTAACACTGTATTTCAGTAATGTGCTCCTGCTACTGGAGTTCTGCATGTTTCAATGCCTGTAACAGTCTCTAGAAAGCACGTATCAAAATGACAGGCAGCAGTCCCCACACAGCTGAAGAAAAGGTTCGTTCCAGGATGCAGTGTACAAAGAATTGACTTGGTGATATGCTTTTAAGAATCCAAATCCAAACTCACTCATTTCCTTGAATGGAAAGCTCACAGCTGCTTCCTGAGAAGAATATTAGGGGACTGTAGCATGAGGGGCTGAACTGATGTGCAATATCTATTTCCTAAAATGAAAGTTCATTGAGTTTTGTTTGTAGCTCTTAATTCTTCAGCTGTGAACTCAAGACACCAAACTCTCTGTTGTAAAGACAGGGTACTTTTGCAGAGTCCCGCAGAGCTTGAATATGCAAGAGATGTCCTGAAAAATACTGGTAAAAAGATGTTGTAAACCAGTTAGGAAATTTCAGGATGAAGTCCTGAATTCATTACGCCACAGTTGTCCAGTTCAAGCTCAATGTCCCTCAACAACTCAGAAAAAAGTCAAGTGGTGCAGAAAATTTGGAAACTCTAAACCAGAAAAAGCTAGAAAAGCAACCACGTTAGTCCTCACATTTTAATAATTCTCTGTCAGCTGGAAAAAAAGGCATATCTCTAAGTCTGGTGATGTGAAGTAGAAATACAGTCCCCAGATTGTCAGTGCTGATGAATTCCATATCGAGCCACAGGGAGAAATAGCAACTCTTTCCTGTAAGGAAAGACAGATAGTAAAAGATCTCTTAAAACACTTCACTTGCATCTTTATCTGCTGAAAATCTTTCTTTCTTGCCTAGAACTTTGCAATTCCTCTTTGTAGGACTGTCATCCTCAGACAGTGTTTATGCTATGAGATGAATTCTTCCTTAATCTAGATTTCATTAGAAAGGATGAAAAAGACCTCACAAGTTGTGAGTTGACAGTAATTTTGCTGCTCAATAGTTTTATATATTTTTATATTTTGTAAATTTGCTCAAAAACTAAAAACTTGAGGAACATTAAAAATTTTAAAATCTTTGTTCACCCTCTGACATAACATGAAAACTCAATCTTCCTTCACTTATGCCAAACAGAAGTTTTCCACTGGTTAAGCAAGCAGTTATGGAACATGTGACTGCATTTGTTCATACCTGAGTTGTTCTTCCTGAATACAACCAAAGTTCTCAGTTCTCAATTCTTTTGTCATTAGCTGCAACACTTTTATCATGTTCTTGTCAACTCCTTCATCAGGGGTCCCAGAGAATTTGTGGCTGGCCCAGCCCTGGAATTGTTCAAGGTCCGGCTGGATGAGGCCTGGAGCAACCTGGTCTATAGTGGAGGGTGTCCCTTCCCCTGTCAGGGGGATTGGAATTAGATGATCTTCAAGGTTCCTTCTGACCGAAACCATTCTATGATTTCATTTTGAACTGTAATGTTTCTGAAAATACAGGTTCTCTTTTGAAACAGATTTAGACATCACAAAATGTGGAAGCACAGAACCACTGTATGTTCTTTGCCCCAGTATTGCTTCCACTCACATTACCTGAAAACTCCTTTATTATTTTTGTGAAAATAAATTATTTTTATGAAAACACATTTATGAAGGAATGACCATCACAAAAATGGTTTAAAACTTTATTTTCTTTCGCCCAGGTCATTACAGACTAGATGCTTTGCATAACTTGATTTGTCCTCCCTTGACTTGGGTGTGCCACAAGATCTAAAATTCACCCCATATGTTTACACCATGTTGATTTCTTGATATTTTCTGTAATCTAGGTAAAGTTTATCTCCTGCTCGCTCTGCTTTATAACTGCTTTTCCTGTGTGTTTCTCAGATTAGTCACCAGAATTCTGCCTTTCTGTGACACCTGCTTGGCCTTGCCTTTCTTTTTGAAGGACTATTTTCAGATAATCATACTCTCTTTTTTTATTATAAGTGAATATATTTTTAAAATCTTGAAAAAGACATTGTAAGTAATAACAACCTTACCCTGCCACATAAACAGCATCAAGAAATTCTTCAAAGGGATGTCAAAAAGCGTGTAAATATCTAGAAGATTCACAAGTGATTTATTTGGTATTACTTCTAAAGTAATTTGTGCATTACTTCAAATATGCCCAAATGTTTCCTAGAATTGGTCGGAATGTGAGATTTTGTCCTGTTTCAAAATCTTTGTGGCATGAACATCTGAGATATTCAGCAAACATAAAAAATACATTTAATAGCTTCCTAAGAGTTAAGTACAGGAAATTAATTATTTGCTGGGAAGGGAACAGGGTAATTAAAAATTAAGAGTGTTAACAAAGTTTAGCTACTTTCAAATTTTATATTAAATTTAAGTGACACGTCTTTGCTTTACTCACACATGAACTGTACATCCATTTGCAAATTACACTTTGTCATATGGATAATGTATTCCCCTGAAGATGGAGCACAAACTGGTTCCTTGGAAAATTCTTGGAATTTTGGAGCTTCAAGAAAGAACAAAGACTCTGATACACTAAGAACATACTCAAAGTTTGAGTCCAGTATTTTGAAATTCCAGTATATGAAACTTGATTGCCCTTTTTCTCTAAGTTAGATGAACATAAACAAATTGTCTTAGCAAAAAGGCAATGGGGCTTCAATATATTTTTGAATGCTTTTCTTTTTGTCATTATCAGCTCACACGCACAAATATTTCTAACTACGTATGTCCTCTTCGTACTTACAAAGTCATTACTGGAATGCCTCCTAGTGACAGTTTCCAGGCAGTGCATCTCTGTCAGTCTATCGACCAGAACAGGAAGCAACATGAAGTTCTTGTGAAGCTGTCAGACTTTCATATTATCTTAAAACGCAGGTTGATTCAAGGAGGAAAAGAAAGTCAGATATTGCAGTGGTACTTAATAGAAAATACACATTTTCTAATTAGAATGTCAGGTTTGCATTATCAGAAAATTAGAGGTATCTAGCCTGTAGGCCTTTTGTTGAAAAATCCATTTAAGAACATTCTATATTTTTATAGTCCAGTGTGATTAGGAACAGCAATAATATCATTTAAAGTGTGACAAAGTAATCAAATACAAAAAAACTTTCAAAATATCCTCCTGGCACTAATAAATATGTCATTATATTCTACCTTTATAGCTTGCATGATGCACATAGAAAAGAGTACCTTTTCACACACATTTTGATAAATATTTCAGTATGTATGAGCATAGTTGCTACAGTAATACTTAGACTATGAAGTGAAATTAAAAAAGTTGGGTTTTTTTTGCTTTTCCAAATGACAAATATGACCATAGTTAATGTTGTGTTTTATTTACACATGAAAAATTATGTTAACTTAAGGAAGACACTTGAATTTCTAGTATCTACCCATTAAAAGATATTTCCAGGAAAGGTGCACACTCTCTTTTCTCCTGAAATTAATCCTGCACTCTTGACCAGTACATTTTTGATAATATTGGAAATAATTCATTAAAAGATATCCACAGCATAAAAGTAGTATGGATGAAGCAATAAAAGGAAATGTGCAGCTCATTTAATCCTGTTCTACTTTACCCATGGTTCATCTCAAATTCTGTATCTGGGAGCAGATTTAAAGTCCATTACCAGTTGTTAGTGTATTTATGTCAGAAAGGTGTTCCAATGTTCAGCAATAAGATAGGTATCTTTCTAATGTTGACATTCATCAAATAGAATTCCAGTGAATCAACATCATTTAAAGATTTAATTTGTAAAATGATACATTAATCGTACTGCATTTATAGCACACTTGTATTATCTCACTTACCACAGCTTTTACCTCACTGTGTAGCTCCTTAATCATGATCAACACAATCTGCATTTTGCCAAATTAAAACAGTAAATTTGAGTGTGACATGGAAATGAAGCAAAATATGGAGATTTTATAGTATGAACTAAGAAGTGGTATTTTTTATTGGATACAGGATTTTGGAACATATAATGAGGAAAAAATTGTAACTAGGAGATAGAGCTAAAATCTTAAGGTATTTTACTAGGTGTTATTCAGCAATAAGTAATATTTTTTGTTTTGTAACTCATGCAGAAGAGTCACATCAGCAGAAAGTTTTCAAATTAAGATCCAAACCCGCACATCTAATGTCTGCAATTCACTTTGTGTGTGTGTGTGTGTGAGTATGTAATTTACTGAGATACGCATTTTACCTACAGACTTCTGCAAACTAACAGGTAGGCTGCTAAGCCCAGTGGACTATATCCAGAATGAGGAAGATTAGTACAAGCTGTATTTTTCCTTTCCAGCTCCCTTTTCCTCCTCCAAATTACATATATAGTCCCGGTATTAATGAATGAGGGAAGTCTGTTGCTGAATTTCAGCAGTAAAGCTGTGATAACTTTTGGTTTTCTCTCTCCTTTACATGCTGAGTGCATGTAGCAATTCATTTCAAAAAGAAGTGATGGAGAGTCATTGAACCAACATTCAAAATAAGGAGAAATAAGAGAAAATGCAAAAGAAAACCAGCATAAACTCAGCAATAGTGGGTGTGTTCATTGGAACAACCTGAATATACAGCAACATCAAGGTTTTAAAACCTTGGGTTTTAGCCTTAGAAAAAGTATAGGTAGATGGTGGTTCTGCCAAATCAGAGACAGAGTGTGCTGGTTTGATCTGAGACAGAGTTAATTTTATTCATAGTACCTGATATGAGGCTGTTTTGGATTTGTGCTGAGAAGAATATTGATTACACTAGTGTTTTTAGTTGTTGCTAAGGATTGTTTGTACTTGGTTTGTACTTTTTCAGCTTCTGATACTGCACCTGTGTTCCCATATTTTTCACTACAAGGAGCTGGGAGGGGACACAGGCAGGACAGCTGACCCAAACTGAGCAAAGGGTCATTTAATTCCATAAAATATGCTCAGTGTATAAGTTGGGGGTGAGCCACGAGCCTTGTGGGTTACTTGCTTTTCTTGGTCACTCACTCAGTCACTGGGGCTCGCTCTGGCTCTAGCGTGATCTCTCTCTTGGGCTTGATCTGGATCTTGGGTTCTGGCTCACGGGCTCTCCCGCTTTCACTACTTCGGACGTGGATGGGCATCAGTCAGCAGGTGGCGAGCAATTGCATAATTTGTTTTATTTTCCATTACTTTCATTACACATCATTAGTAGTAGTGGTATTATTATTTAAATTGCATATTATGAGTAGTACTAGTGGTATTATTAGGGTTGTATTATTTGTATTGTTAGTATTATTAGTATCACTATTTCATTCACTTTAATTATTAAGTTGTTCTTATCTCAGTGAGTTTCCTTGTATTTTCCTCTGATTGTCCTCCTCCACTAGAGGAGGGAGGAGGTGATCGAGCGTCTGTGTGGTACTTAGTTGCTGGTTGGGATTAAACCACAACAGATACTTAAAAGTTTTTTTTATCTAGAAGAGTAATAGATCTTTTGATGTGTTGGACAGTATAATAGGGGAATAACATGTTTACTCTGAAGAATCTTAAGTAACAGACATTAAAATTAAAGGCCAAAAAAACCTCAATTGAAGTTACTAATGAACAAAAAGGCTAGAAACAATTACATCAGCATAAAGTAAGGCCCCTGACTCACCCCAATATCTCACACGGTAATAGAAATGTAGGAGCAGGGAAGGACCCCAAGATCAGCTGGTCCTTTCATTTTCCACTGCATGATTTAGTAATTCTTGATAGCTTCTCTGACTTGCATTCATCTTAAAACCCTCCAGTGCAAGGTTTTCCACAAACTTTTGTTTAGCTCTTTACTGTGTTTTACCATCCTAGGATTTAGGATTTTGCTAATACCTGTCTGATCTAGCTACAGTGTATATCAGATGTAAACCAAGCAAAGCCAATGCTATCATAGACGTGTAAAACTGATGAAAGAGAAAGACAGATTATATTTTAGAAGATTAGGGATCGATTACAGAGACATCTATCATGCATAATCTCTGAATAGAGTTATAAATCATGTACATGTAACAGTGTGTTTCTGTCTCGGTCAAAGGTGTGACAGCTGGTGATGTACAGACACTAGATGCATCTTGAGCACCCGTGTTGACAGCAATGCACAGAGGGCAGCAGAAGCATTTTTGGCATGTACCCAGGGCAGGCGTTGCAGACCGCAATCCCTCACGCCTTCACAGGTACTTCACTTTGTTAATTGAAAAATGGTGAAAATATATATATTTATATACATAAAACAGCAGGCACATCTGTGACTACAATATAAACCTACCATTCAGTGTCTAGCTTTCAAAGCCTCTTGACTTAAACAAGTGCAATAGGCAATTTATAGGCAGAGAAATTAGCTTTTATTGAAAGGTTGACCTATAGTTCAGACTTAATTATCAATCCCATCTCAGAGATTTTCTATTTTGCTTTTCAATAACAGCAATTTATTTCTGAAATCCACAAGGACACCAAAAAATAACTATGCCATTCATAGACTGTATTTAGATTTCTAATGAGCTTCTGTTGTGAAGAGCTTGAAAATGTTGTTCCTTTATTTCTGCATTTGTTATGCCATCAGGAGCTCGCTCTTCTCTTCATTATGTCACAGGTAATGAAAAAAATAAAATTGAACAAGATTCCAATATTTCCTGTCAACTCAAAATAATTTGAAAAGCAACAGAGAAGGAAGGTGTAATAAAAAAATTTTTAACCAGCTACCTGAATGATACAAATAAAGTAAAAGGAACAACATGAAAGGTTTGGATTTTTTATTTTCTTTCAGAATAGTGTCTGAAACATAAACAGCTTGACAGCTACAGACACCAATGGAGCTAATGTGGTTTTTATTATTTTGTTGTCAGTATTTCAATTTATGTTTTAAATTACCATTCGACTCCCCTTTGTTGTGGCTTAATTTGCCTTTGAAATAATAGTTTAGTTTGGAAATATGTAATTGTTGTCTACATTACAGATAGGAAAACATGCAAGAAAAATACTCTCTTTGCATGCATTTGGAAAGAAGAACCATAATAACATTGGTCAGGATCTAGATGCTTGTACCTCTATAGTTCTTGCTCAGCCATGGGTACTCTGGGAAGATAGACTTTCTGATGGGAACCAGTTAAAGTCAAGAAGCAACAATACTGAAAAAAATAAGTATGTTTTTCAATGGCTTTAAACCTCTTATTGTTGTGTGACTACAGTAATTATTGTATGACTGTGCACTATTCTGTTGTCTCAGAAGGCAATGTACATGCTAATGTGTATATAAGCAGATCTGTTAATATCTATGCAGGCATTAGATTCTAAAGAATTTGGTGTAATCTTTGTGCATTTGTGTATGCAGAATGTTACATGTTATTTTGAACATTAGAAAGCTTTATTTTGGTTTAACCATAATTCACAGCCTAAATTTTATATAAAAATTGGAATGATTTGAAGAGGTGCACACTACATATATATAAAGAATATTTAACATTTAAAATTTCTCATTTCTTGTACCTAAAAAAAAAAAAAAAACAACTTACTTACTGTAAAATTTGCAGCTTTCACATCCTCTGCCCACTAAGATTTCCTTTAGGGACAACCACTACCTTTACCATTCTGGTTTGAGGTAAAAAATTAGGCATATCTTAAACAATATAGATTACATCTCATTACTCCTTTACCTTCCCATTCTTTTGGTGAGTTAAAATCACTGTTGTTTTTTTGTATTAGTCCAGGAAATTAGTCACAATGGCAAGTAGAACAACTTACTTTATCACTGAATGAGATGTACCAAGTTGTCTATGATGAAAAAATGCATCTATGTATCTTCTCAAAAATATCATTTTGCAGTGAAAAGAAACTTGTTAGAACACATTTCAAAGTTCCTTTAAAATTATTTCAAGGCTTTAAATATATATTTTCTCTATTTATTAGGTAAGGACAGATTTATATGAGAATACTTACTTGTAAGTTTGTTTATATTATAGAATGGTATTAATAGGAAAGCTAGTTATTAATGTATCAGTTTATTTATTAATAAGACTAATTATATTAATGCATTAATAAATTATATTGTTATCAGAACATATATATAGATTACTATAAATTCACAGCTTTCCATATAAGCAACTATAAACTAACAAGTTGATGTTCAGCTGGAAAATATATACCACAAGGACCACTTAGCAGTGACAGTTTTAACTGTTATTTATACCAGCTAAAGTACAAAATTACATTTCAAAATTGTTTCAAAAAATGTTAAAGACACCTTATAGCTAGCTATTACTTGTCCTCTTCTTTTTCTGAGTGAATTAAATTGGAAAATCTCTGTTTATATTGGAAGTATTTGTAGCCAGACTATTCTCAGACCTATACTTGTCCAGAATAGACAAAGCTTTCAGAGTTTCTCAGGGTCAGAGTGCAGACAGAAAGGGCAGAAGGTTGCATTTGAATCTAGCTGAAATTTCTTATTGACAGCTGCTTTGACTTAGTGTGAGTTTGAGATGAAAAAAGTAGACTTCGTTTGTGCCAGTAGCACAGGAATCATCAGGATGTTAAAATGAGAAAGATGAGGTATCATCACACATTCCTGTGCAGCTAGCAGTCATTTCCTTTCAACCCCACAGTTCAAATGCTCAGGACGGTGTTGTACAGATTGTCCAAGCAATAGTGAAGCTGTCACTTTGGTTTACACTGCACATGAAGAATTCTCCAGACTGTCTTGTCACTTCTTTCGTATCAGGAAAAAAAAAAAAAAAAAAAAAAAAAGAGAAAAAAAAAAATTCTTCGATAACACAATCAACTGTCATGGGCTTATCAGAGGTTACAGGATCATATTGCTAGAGATGACCCAGCATGCTTCAGTAAGCTAACTGGTTGGGAATGTAGATGATTATTGGGAGCTACATTAGCAATCAAGAGCAGATATTTTTGTCCATGGAGAAACAACTCAGGTCAAGACTCTTTTATATAGAATAACCTGAAAAACCGATCATTTACATTCTTGTCCCCAGCAGGTGCTCTTGCTGCTCTGTTCTCCTTCATGTACCCCAGTAACAATCTAAACAGTGGAGAGAAAAGGCAGGGGTGATGAGGGGGTTTCATAGGTCAGCTTAAGCCAGCTGGGCAAGTGAATATGATGGAATATGAGTCAGAAGCCCTGAAAGTGGTTAAAAAAGGTAGGCATCATCATCTGCTTGTCAGCTCTATCCAAAGAATAGATTCAATGTAATGAGAAAACAACAGTTGAAATGATTCATGCTGAACAAATATTGAATTCTTTTGGTGTTTAAATCTATTTTAGATCAATTGAGTTTGTAGAAATTCTGGCGGAAATTATGTCAATGTCAAAATAATGAAATTCATTCCCCCTTCCCCCATTCTATTTTATTATTAAAACAATTTTGTGTATTTAATATGAATTAGAAAATAATTTTATTCACCTGAAATTACATTTTTTGACATATATATTAAAATAAGAAATTATATTTTCAATAAATTGTGAAGAAATAATATACAATAGTTAAAACACCTTATATTATGCCCTTTGAATAACTTGTGAGAACTCTGATATGTCATCTTAAGAGTAGAAGGGGCAATTGTTTTATCTCTATTTGTGGTTAACAACTTCTTTTGTAAAAGCTGTATCTTCACAATATTACTAGACAAAAGGTAGAAGACTTTCTGAGGTCCTCAAAGAAAGATACTTTGCTCTGCTATATCAAAGCATCTTACATTTAACTGCACTAGTATATGCTGTAGAAGAGTACTGGCTAAAGTACAAACACTATGTAATTTAGGTCTTGGCAATATATATATGGCTGAGAAATGTTTTGAATTATAAGATCCATGGAAAAATATGGACAAATTACTTAGAAGCAACACACTTTTCCCTCATAAGTATAAATACTTCACACTGATCAGTTCAAAGTCACAGATAAAAGAACCCTGAATTCATCACTGTCCATCCATTCCCTTGACTTACCTGTTTTCAGGAAAATATTTATCATTGTCGCTTATCTATAGCCAGATGTGCAAGAGATGTGAAAAGAACAGAGGGAGATTAAATTATCTGCTTAGTGTGCTCATTGAATTAATGAATTATTTGCACTAGAAGTAAACTTTCAACACATCTGTTACTTAATCAATAATTTATCAATTTTTATTCTCTAATGCTTTTATTAAATATTTGTTGTTACTCTTTTTTTTTTCCTCTCTCTCCCTGGCAGTTGGAAATCTTCAGTCCATTATGGAACATACAGAGTATGCTGGGACTACAACTTTTCATTGTCCTAAGTTAGGAGAATATGAAAAAGCAAGTTACATATTTATTGATACTCCAGGTTCTGAACACCGGATCTCTCCGGATCGAGTTCTGTTGCAAATGGGAAGGCTGTACAGCTGCTCCATAAAAGCATTCTTCAGCATAAGGTAATTGAACACTTTAAACTTGGTCGGGATTTAAGTGCAAGGAAGGGAGATAGGAACAAGTATGTGCAGATTCCTCGTTTTGCTGCTGACAAGGCCAAGTGGGGAAAATGGAGGAGACGACAGACACTATGTTCTACAAAATATTTAGTTTCTACTTACCAAATTTTCCACCAAGCCCAGAAAAACAAAAGATTGAGGTTACTGGTGTGGTTAAAAAAAAAAAAAAAATTGTTCTATGAAATAATAAATTGGATCAGGAAATGCAGACCGAAGTTCCAAGGCCTTCAAATATCTTCATTGGTCATGACAGTTTTAATTTAGACACAACAAAAATGTAATCCAGTAATACAGAGTAAGACCTGTGCTTCATCAATAAAGTTTATATATTCAGGTTAGGGTTTCCCACCAGTGAATGGTCACATCAAAGACATGCACGTGGGTGCAAGGGATATTTCTTCTCCATGTATTTCTGCAGTTGTTCAGACTTTGGCCCGTAGACCTCTAGAACCACATTTCCATTCTTTCTCAGATGAGGACTTGGCCAAAAAAGGTATTCTTTGAACTCCTTTGTCTTGTGAAATTGTATATTAGAAGGGAGCCTGCTGGATAATCCCAATGTCTCATAATGCTGAACTTTTAAAGAAAATATCAGTGAAAAGAAGCAGTTTTACGCTTTTAAGTATTCTAGACAACAACTGAGAATTCTGAAGCATAAATATGTGTCACCTTTGTTCTGCCTCCCCAGCCTTTCTTCTTCTTTGCACCTCAGGATTTGATGTGGGCTCCTTTATACCACAGTGAAAAATTGTAATGTTCACCACGTGTACTGCAGGTATTTTTCCTCATGTTTCCTTCTTCAATACCTTCTTTGGTTATTTTTCACCTGCTACAGATATGTCGAAATCCCTTCACTGTGTCAGTTGTACAATCTGCAGAAATTTTGGCATCATATGTGTGTTTCTGTCCCTTTAGTTATTTTTCCTAACCTGTATTAGTTTATCTTGTTCAACAGCTATTCCCATTCTTCTCTTTTCCAGAGGATTATAATTTTAACAACCTTTTCTATCTATTACTGCTTAACCACATTAGTATCCAATGCCCTTTTTAACTGTTCACAGCTAATAGGATTAATTTGCCTTGTGTTCAGTGTGGTGGTTTGTTAAGTATTAACTACTTATCTGCAGTAGATGGCATATGCAATTCATTGGAATTTCAGTTAACTTTTCTGCAGATATTCTGCATTCCATTAAAATCTTTGCAGCATTAAAAATAGAGAAAAATAAAGAATAGTTTTGGAGGATTCCTTCTCTACAGGCAAATCCTCTCACTGAAGCCTTTTCCGCTTCCATGCTAGACAGTAACCCTGGAAAAGATTAGGGCTTTAAAAGTGTTTGCGTGAAGGAGTATTCCTCCAAGCAATATTTATTATTGATATTAATTGTTGATACCATTTAAAAAATTAGTAATTACTAGGTAGGAGCAAATCACACAACTGCATGCTGGTCACAGTGCTTAAATGCACTTCTGAAAAGGATTCAGACACTGCAGTTATGAGGGTATTATATAGAGTACATTAAACAAGTAGAGCAGAAAGTATTACTCAGTACATTCTCAGTCACAATTGAACTGATATGAAAGGATGCTATTTTAGGGTTTGACTCTCTTGCATGATGAAAGGCTCTGTGATATTTTTTTTTCAAGCTTAGATTTCAGCCATATTCCATTTCAGGCAATTATATTTGCCTTACTTAGAATGTCCTAAGTCCTTTGAACGAGGCATGTTCATTTTCTTCACTTTCTGTCTGTGTTGGGGCACACCTTTAAAAAATTTCCATATTCTACCTTAGACATGAGGTAATTTCTTTATATAGCACATTGGAATCTTTATGGATGGAAGTTAGTTGATACTGTAAATTTGATTTATGCTGCTGTTCTGAAAACATGGTTTAAAGACAGCTAGTGAAATGTTATCTTTCCCTCTAGCCTCCTGCCAGGAGAGTTTCCATGGCCTGCAGACAGCTGTGGGTATTATTATAATGAATTATCTCTTACCCAGAGAACCTACAAAACTATGCACAAGAGTTGTTCTTAGTCTTACAGCTGTGTATAGTTTCAGAATATGACTAAATATCTAAGGTCTAAGGACATGCCTAAAACTAAAAGATCAAATAGTATCTCAAAAGCAGGCCTTACAGAAATTATCTGCAATAGACACATTCTGTATTTGAAGTTATCATTGAAGCCAGGGAAGGTACTGCTTAGAATTAATGATGCAAACCCAATGATTTGAGTGCAGCTCCATATGGGTTTTCCAAGGGATGGGCCTGCCAAATAAAATGTAATATATCCTGTTGACTTCATTTTGTTTTAAATAGAAACAGATCTGATCAACACCACTGAAGTTTTGGTGTGTTGGGTGTTTTGGTTTGTGTTTGTTTTTTTTTTTTCTTATTTAGCTACCTTCTACACACTAAAGATCAAATTTGAAATGAAACTCAGCTCTGCTTGGGATGCTGCTAATCTGTGCACTTCTTATGACTTTCCAGTACGAAATTCTGTTATAAATCAATAAGCTTTCTAGGAGCCTGATTGACTGAGCTGTGACATTTGGTCTATTTGCAGCTCAGACAATATCATGGGACAATCAGTAACTGTCCTGATGACACAAGATGGATTTCTCCATTTAGGCAAAATGTCTAGGGTATCTGTATTTCTGGAGAAATGTATCTTCTTTAGCATTTTTCAAGCTATGCAGCCAAGACATTGGTGATCTTATTGACATTTAGGGAAACCTATATTGGGTTTAATTCCTAGTGCTCTTTTTATTTTACTGTAGTAAGTATAGATGTTAATATGTAGATCTTGTCATACGCAGTTCATGTAGCTTTCTAAAAAGTTAATATATGTGGCTCTAAATAAATTTAAAAAAAAAAAAAACCCAAACCCCCACCAAAACAACATAGTATTGTTACTGTTGTAACAACTTATTTAGAAAGTATGAATGAAAATAACACTAAGGGAAAATACAATATTTTTAAGATCCTTTCCCTTCCCTTCCCTTCTTATCCTTTTTCCAGAATATAATATCAAAGTGCAAAAAGACTGAGAAACAAATTTCATTTCTTTCAAGATTTCCTCGCAGGAACAATTTTATTCTTAATCCTTCCTACTAACATAACTCTCAATTGCATGATTAACCTCTAAGGCTGGATTTTAATACTCTGAAAATATCATTGATAATTATATACAGAAAGATTACATTTGTAGTTTCCACATTCTGTTTTTTTCTTTTCTTAAACATGCAGGATTAGATCACGTACTTGCCTAGACTAATATACTGTGGTTGATATTATCCGGGAGCAAATATCAGTGAAATGTAAAATGAAAACAGGGAACACATAAGCATGGATTAGGATGAAATCTCTGTAACATTTTACAAGAGAACATGTATTCTCTGGTATAACATCTGTACTGGAAATCTATAAACATGAATTCTATTATCAGGTTTATTGCTTTTGAGGAGGTGGGAAGTGTGTGTGTGTGTGTGTGTGTGTGTGTGTGTGTGTTTTCCTCCTGAAAACCCCAGATCTCGCTTTTATTCCACTAAAAACAAAGAAATGTTTTGCCTAAATGAAAACGTGATGTCTGAGGCAGAGTTAAAAAGAGATGTCTTCAGAATCTACCATTTGTGGTTTTTAAGCACCATTTATTGGTACATATAGGTCTTCACAGACATCATTCTTGTTTCTTCTTGTCACATAATTTACACACCTTTCTTCTGTAACACAGCCAAAATTTTTGTTCAGTTTAATTTACACTGAACTGGCTTACAGATATGATTTTAGAATGTACCTACTACCTCAATTTTCTTCAGTGCAAAAGCTGATTTCAATAATGGGGCTTATATTTTTGTTCAGATCAGTCACTTTTTTCAACTAGTTGATGGTAAATGAAACCATTAAATGATGGTAAATCATACTAGCTGTGATGTTATGCCCCCTCCACAGCCTGATGTTTTCCTGTAACCCTGCTCAAGCAATAACCACCAGTGGCAGTCGTGACTGATGTGTCCGGCTCAAAGTGGATTCACGGATGACAGATAGCAATACAATAGCCAAAGGCTAACATGGCAATGTGCCCACCTAACAACAGTGGTAGTCAACATCAGACTCAAGCCAAATTTGGAAGAAAGTAACATCAACAATCGGTATATAAATATGACTATGATTGAATCATCTTATCCACATATATAGTGAGCAACCCGAGCCCTTTCAGTTCTCCTGTACGGCAGTGGGCTGAACTCCAGGATGTCTCCTGGAATAGTGATGCCTCTCAAACTTACTACTTGAGTTTGAGAGATTCATTGCCCTAACAGATTGTCAGAGAGAGACTAATAGCACCCTGAACTTTGAAATATTAGCTAAGTGATAAAAAGGGTAGGTAGTGCATACACCATCCTTTAGACATTAGCCATGACCAAAGCTGGGACTAGGATCAGATCCATCCACACCTAGACACTTCTCTGAGAAGGAATTTAGAGAGCAAAGGGATTCTTTCTGAACCTCCTGACTCAACGGGTGGGTCTCCCTGGTAGTTTTGTCTCACCTTGTCCTCCATGCAGTAAATAATCAAGTGTACCTTGCCATCAAATCTTTTAAACCACTGTTGCATTTATATTGTTACTTCTTTCATGCACTCTCATTCTATCTGTGACACTAGCCAGGTATTTTCTTAATCTTTCTTTTACTAAGTCTTTTCAAAGTTCCTTCTTTTTTTTTCTTTATCTGTGCAAAAGGATATTATGTAAAAAACATTTTTAGATTAAAGGAAACCTTGCCAGAGGGATATATATTGCATAAAAAAAAAATACCACATCAACTGAGACCCTTATGAAACGATAAGGTTCATCTTATGAAGACATTGGGGGCATACTTAAAAGGTTTACAGAATTAACCTTTATAAAAAGGTCAAATAATTTCTACGAATAACTTCTTTAACACTAACAACTGCCACACAAAGGAATAGTCACTCATGCCTTTATGACCTTTCTTATAGGATGGATTAACCTGGGATTTTTTTGTTTGCTTATTTGTTTTTTTGTGCATACAGTGTCTCTTAATGCACACTGGGCACACATGCTCAGCCTCAGTGCTGGCTAGACGTATCAACAGGGAAGAATAACATCTTTGCATCTTGTTTGCTTCAACTGCCCTTGACAATTATAACAAATAATCCCTGATTGCAAGCAAATTTTTTTAACCTGTTGTCTCAAGCAACAGTTAGTTGTTTGATAAATGATTGGGGACCAAAATAAAGTTCTTAAAAGTAACTGTAAAAAATAATGAGAAACCTCACTAGGCTGTTATTCTACCTCATAGTAGAATAATATAATTTTGTTATTCTACTGTATACATATGCAATACAAAATATTCAACTTTGATTATTTTCACTACTTGTCCAATCTGTAGATAATCATATGGTTGATACAATGTTTTTCTACAGTAAATTTTATCCCAAAATTAAAACACAACAGTGTGCTCTGTTACTTAGTCATTTTAACAAATGATTTGCATTTAATTTCATCTTAAACTGCACAGTGTGTTATATTCATTGCACTTTTTAATTTCTGGTGTTTTCTGCAATTTAGATTTTAATATTACAGAATGTACTTCATAATGAGTTTTTGTTATTTTTTCAGCACACATATTATGATAAGTAATGAAAATCTACCAGATGGCTTTTAACTCTAGACCCCAATCCAACAAAGCCTGAGATGTAATTAACTTATGTGTATTACCACACCACTTTCAAACGTGTCTCAAGTTTTCTTTGGAGTATATTTGAGCATCCAAGCTAGCTTTCATTTGCCACTCTAAAAGGGCATTGATTTTTCAAAGATTTTCAATCAAATCTGCTACCACAGGGCAGCAATAGCTGAGTGTGAAGTGGAATGGGCTCGTGAACTGGGTCATACGGGACATAGAACAACATCCAGTAGTTTAAATATTTTCTCTAATGTTTATCAAAATTGTACCTGTGGACTAAAGATAATACATAGAACAAGACTCCATGAAACACATAGGTTTACAGACTTACTACAGGTTGTCTGTGGCTGTAACATGGTGTACATTACATTCTCTCATTAATTCTGGTGAAAACTGCATACGCAAGGTCTTGAAAGTTATTAAGTTATTAGAAAGTTATTAGAAAAAAATACATCTTATAAAGACTTCTTGGATGAATGTATTTTATTCTGTATATTATGTATGTGATTTGTAACAGCTGACTTCAAAAACAAAATGTTCATTTTATTCCTGACCATGCAGGCAGCCAAACAGTACATAATGGAGTGCACACCTAATCTGAGTACTACTTAAACATTTACATCCAAAGGTCCCATTAACAGGAATGTTCCTAACCTGGAAATAGTGGGGAGAGGCATATTACAAACTGTATTACTGGAGAGGAATAGTAGAAGCTGCACAATCCATACTGAATTCACATTACTGCTTTCCACCCACACCTTTCTTACCTTAACACATTTGTTAAGGTAAGACTATGCTAAGGTAAGGTAAATATATGCTAAAAGAGCATATATTTGTCACCTGCCTTTTCCCATACTATACTTGTTTTAAGAGTACATCATTCAGCAATGTTTACTCTAAAAGAGACTCTTGCAGCTTCTCAGGACACTTGCTCACTTAATAAATCTGAAATCCATCTTCTGATATCCATGTTAGGTTTGAAGTCCTGTGGATACCTTTCTTTGCTGATGTTAGTTTAGAAGAATATCTTCAGAAAATCAATATGTTTATGTTCATCATTTTCAAACAAAGTCACTTTCCACACCAACCAAAATTAAAGTAAAATATTACTTGTGTTCTATTTTTTCAAAGGAAAACATCAAGAATCTGTTTGTAGAGCTGCAAATAAAATTACAAAAGAGGCAAGTATGACTAAATTCAACTTTCTGATGTTTTTTCTGAGTTGAAATGAACTGAGGAAAGTTCTTAATCAGCACCACTCCACCTCCTGGTCAAGACTTCTTGGAAATTTTTACCACATTAGTGTTCTTTTGTAAATCTAGGTTTGTAATATTTTGGAAACTGTATTTCATTGACTGTAAAATATATTTTTAATATGCTATTAAATATACAGTAATCCAACTGGCTAGTAGCCTATATTTTTTGCCTATATTACCTATTTATAGACACCATACTTATTGTACAAATTACATCAACTGTCCCCATCTTCCTAAATTCTGCTAGTATTAGGAATCACTGCATTCTATCTAGTCAACAATTACGTCTGTGGCCTTCAGAGTCAATGGATAGCATAAATTAATGAAGCTAGTTAAGGTATTTTTTGACAACAGATTGCTAACAGAAAACAAGTCAAACCAAATTTTGTATGCTGTGTATTTCAACTGGACTATTAGAACTAAAAAAAAAAAACCCTAAAAATTACCTTCCAAAAATACACACAGGACACTTCCCTTGTGGTGGAAATAATCCAGCAAAGTGGTGGAAAATTTGCCAAAGCATAAGAAATTTTGAGCATCAGTATTTGGCACTTAATAGTGCCTATTTTTTTACTTCCACAAAGAAAAACCAGTGGTTTGCAGCTTTCATCCTTAAAAAAAAAACTTAGTAAAAAGATAAATACATAAATATCATGCATATATAATCTATCAATTTTAAAAATATTTATTTGTTTGTTTGTTTGCTTGTTTGCCTATATTTAAAATTAATTAATAAAGAACCCTGAAACTTATTTGGCTTATATTTGAGTCAGTGAAGCACAGGAAGCAGAAAAAACTTGAAATATATGTTATAACCTCAATCATTTACAGAAAGAGGCTGTCATCTTTCTTGGAATTGTTGATTAAGATGCGGAATTTCTTGGCAACAGTTGTTAAGTGAAAGACTGTATGACAAAAGGGACTACCATAATTCATAGGAGATGAAAGGTTGGAGATTATTAATTTGCTTTCCTATTACTTCTGCAATTTGATATATAATTGTTAATTTTGTTTAAAGGAACAACCCAGTAGTCACATAACCTTTGTGTAAAAATAACAAGGGCTAGTTTATAATATGTGTTTCATGATTATACATAGGAGTAACGACAACCAAGGATTCTGTGATCCTTACATGACCTGTTGTATTTCTCATGTGGCTGTGAAGAAAGAATAAGTAGCTAAATATTATCTTTTTTATCCTCCCATAAGATGGCAATGAGAGAGGATACAGACCTGATAGAAATCTGAATTTCTGAATACTAACTGCAACACTGGAACCATCAAAATTTCCCTCTGTCGTTGACAAATTCTATCAACTTCTGAAATAAATTTAGGGGACTACACCTCCAGTATGTCTCTGAAGGTCAGAGAACCTCCTCCAAGTACTAAATGCACCCTCATGAAGTTTACAGGTGATACAGAATTGTGAGGGGTAGTTGATTGTTCAAAGGCAGGGCTTCTTCCTTAGGGGACCTGGACAGGCTGGAGTAGCAGCGTGATAGGAACCTGATGAAGTTCAAGAAGGACAAATGTAAAGCCCTGCCCTCGGCAGGCAGAGCCCTGGTGGCGATCCAGGCTGGACCTGGCTGGGAGCAGCTCCACAGGAAAGTCCCTGGGGCCTGGTGGCAGCAAGCGGAGGGGAGATCGCCGTGCCCTGGCAGCACCGAGGGCAGCACCATCATGGGTGGCATGAGAAGGAACATGGCCAGGAGATTGAGGGGGGAATTAGCCCTAGGAGGAGAGGCTACAGGAGCGGGGTTTGGCCAGCCTGGGGAAGGGAAAGCTTTTGGAGGGACACACATAAGCCACCCTGTTTGCGGGAAGGGGGTGGAGAAGACAGAGCCAAGCGCTTCACAGAGGTACATGGTGGGAGACAGAAGAGACAATACATGTAAACTGAAACAGCGGAGGTTTCTGCTGGATATAAAAGGAAAAGAAAGGCAAGGCCAGGCCTTGGAAAAATCTTTGATTCTTGGAAATATTACTACTTAGAAAATATATAAAGTGTGTATTTATAAAGAAAGGATATGAGGTATATAAAGGATATAAAGAAATATAAAACATAGGCTTATAATGCTCCTAAAATTGGATGAGATTTTTCCTAAGAACTCTGGATTATGGCAAACAGTTTTCTATGGTTTGATATAACACAAAGCAGCTGTTCCTTAATATGACAAAGTACTGACAACTGAGCTTCACCCTTTGTGAAGCTTTTCTTCGCAAACATGTCATTGAGCAAGGTGGCAGTTATTTATATATTTATTTTTCTTACCTGCCATGTTGTTACTGCTACAAGTTTTCTGTCTTAGTCCTTCAACAAAACATAGTTTGGTTAAATGTTTTCCCTTTTGGAAATATTGGTCAGTCCAAATATAAATGTTCAGAATGCGTAAACATACTTGGATCTTTTCCAATCTGACCAGATGCCAACAGGAACGAAAGCAGCTCCTGGTGTAGATATTTATGTATGGAATGTTATGAAATCTGCTTTATATGCCACAAGGTTACCCAACCTTAACCCATCCCAAGTTTAGAAACAGTGCTTTTACTCCAAAGTTCCCTGGCATATATCTTGCAAAAAGGCTACATAAATTTTTCAGTTTGCCACTTTTCATTAAGGAGAGATGAACATTCACACTCTGATACTAAAGAGTAAGAGACGTGGTACAGAGGACAGCATGATTCAGTTGGAAAAGCTGACATAAGTGAGCTGTGATGATTTCAGCACTGACCTTGCAGAATAGGAATAATTTCAGAGACCTACTTCCTTCTGGTTTTAGTTACAATCCCAGATAATATAGCAAAGATATTAAATCGAAAGGGTCAGTCTGCAGAAACATCTAATTGTGGGGCCACCTCCAGAGATCTGCCCTTCTACTGAGGTTTCATATACACTACATGTAAGGCAAGGATGGAAGATAAGCAGGAACTATGCTGCTCAGGAAACTGAGACTTCATCAAATCCCCTGCAACCATAGGATGTGCTGAGAGGATGACACTAATGCTGGGCCTTGAAATGACACCAGGACTCATTTTTTCATCTATCCTGCTTTGCTTCAGTCTGAATGAAAGGATCTTAGTACACACACGGAATTGTATGAAGCATCTGACATGGATCAAGAATATCTGATGGAAAACTGAAGTTTTCATGTTAACAAGTGTAATTTGATTTTCTGAAATTTATATTGTGTTTTAATGCATAAATAATTTTTGTTTGTTTTTCTCTACATACTAAGGGTTAAAATTTAATTATAGCTTAATTTCTGTTGGATCTTTTCCTTCAGAAAGTTAGCAAACTAATTGAATTATCAAAATTTCACAGAGAAAGGGTTTTATCAGATACTGCCTTTAAACAGTTCTGAAAAAAATTTCAAATGCCTGTGTTTTAAATATAGCAGGACATACATGAAAGATATCAGTAAATAACCAGGGAAAGGCCTTTCCAGTCATGGGAACCTGAACATTTTATCTAAGTGTCAGTGACTGAGGCTCTTTTTCCTAGAAGCAAGAGCCTGAAGCATGCCACAAATTATTTTTGAAGTTCAATTACTGATCAATTTGACATTTTCCTTTTCATAATGGGATGATCTATACATCTCTGTGCAGTTTCACTCTGATGAAGACATGTTCACCTACAGTAATTTAAATAAAGTTGCTCTCAGTCACCCTTTTATGTCTCTTTC
>NW_010258446.1:74041-90405 GCF_000690775.1 Eurypyga helias
CTTTAGAAATTATCTGAAATTTTTAATATTATAAGTGCATTTGTTTTTGTTATTCTTACAAGTAATTGATACATATGAAACTTTTTTTCCCTGTGACTATGGCTTTGTTTTAAACATCCTATCAGTTTGTGAGTAGCCAGGTTCATTTTGTGCAATCCTAACCGTGCAATCATTTATTTCTTTGAATGCAAACATTTTCACTTTTCATGTTAGAAAGCTGCTACTTCTGCAGCTACCAATAGCCAGCTTTACATTTCCCATTTTTTTCCTCTAGGGAGATAATCATCTGAACTGAAATCTCAGCATGGCAGTCTGTTACATGCATTTAGAAATCTGCTTCTTCTTAAAGTTATTTTCTTAACAATGACAATTTATTCTTATTTATAGACACCCTAAATAAACTTTAATTAAATAATTAATGAATTGATTTGCTAACCCAACATGTATTTGTAGGGTGAAGAATTAAACAGAGGAAATTAAAATATTCTGTATGAAAGGACTGCTTATAGGTACTTTCCTTCCTTAGTAAGCAAATCCCAAACAAATCTCAAACATGTACCTGGTATGTGAGTCCACAGGTGGCAAATTTTAGAATAAGTATATATAGTGTGGAAACGACCACATAATTGGGTTTAAGTGTGGCTATCTTTTGTGACAGATTAGAATTGATGTCCTTCTGATTAGCCTTGAATGGGCTCGTATTATTAGGAACCCTAAAAACATTGCAACAAATATCCAAACTGATAAGAGTGGCAAACTGAGGATATTTGCACTTTGTCTAAAAAGAAATATGCCTGCAATCTCACTATTTTCTCCCCCTGTAGGGGAAATACTGCATCTCAACTTTTAGAGAAGAAAAAAGCTGATTATGATTTTCTTTTTTGTTTAGAAAGATGAGAACTGCCTTCCATTTGTGTACTTCACGAAATTAGGAAATATAGACATATAGAAAAAGCAGAAGCCACTTACACCCCTAAAGCAGAAGCAGCCTAAGCAAGATACAATTAATATTTGCTTATCTTGTACCTAAACATAAACGCACTAAACCAGTGTAACTGGTGACAGCATGTTAGCATTTTGTAGCATTGTAACACCAGTAAGGGTATAATTCTTTTAACGCACCTAAGCATGAATACATGTATAGTATGTAACCACAGAGATGAAAATGAAATTGTGGTACAGTTGTACAAACAGGTTGCAGAAAATCAAATATAACTACTAAATTAGAAAGCTGCCTGGTGGAAAAGGACCTGGGGGTGTTCGTCGACGGCCGGCTGAATATGAGCCAGCAGTGTGCCCAGGTGGCCAAGAAGGCCAACGGCATCCTGGCCTGCTTCAGCAACAGTGTGGCCAGCAGGACGAGGGAAGGGATCGTACCCCTGTACCAGGCACCGGTGAGGCCGCACCTCGAACCCTGTGCTCAGTTTTGGGCCCCTCACTGCAAGAAAGACACTGAGGGGCTGGTGCGTGTCCATAGAAGGGCAACGGAGCTGGGGAAGGGTCTAGAGAAGAACTCTGGGTTGTTTAGTCTGGAGAAGAGGAGGCTCAAGGGACACCTTACTCTCTACAACTGTTTGAAAGGAGTTTGTAATGAGGTGGATGTCAGTCTTTTTTCCCAAGTGACAAGTGACAGGACAAGAGGAAATGGCCTCAAGGTGCGCCAGGGGAGGTTTAGATTGGCTGTTAGGAAAAATGTCTTCAACAAAAAGGTTATCAATCATTGGAAAAGGCTGCTCAGGGAAGTGGTTGAGTCACCATCCCCGGGGGTATTTAGAAGGCTTGTAGACATGGCATTTGTGGACATGGTTCAGTGGTGGACTTGGCAGTGCTAGGTTAATGGTTGGACTTGATGAACTTAAAGGTATTTTCCAACATAAATGATTCTGTGATTCAGTGATTCTAATGAAGAAGGAAGTAAAATGCCCAGTAAAACCAGAATAAGCTTTATACAAATGAGTTCAGACACTTTTTTTCCTCTGTGGGTGTGTTTCTTACTTTTTCTTCTTTTTTTCCTCTTCTGCATATTCGTGCATAAACTTTCTGTGTTTCAAGAAAGCATGAAAATACTCAGATTTTTTTTTTAAATCTTAGCTAATAAATAGGATTCATCTGCAAAAAGGATTGGACAGTTGAAGACACTCTTGCTATAATGCAGTTTGCCTCTACTTTCTTAAAGGCAGCTCCCATATATGAATCTAGAAGGGCAAATGTAGCTTTTGTGTCCTTGGTTTCACTGCCCGGATCCTCCGCTTTTTTGTGACATCTGAGATGAGAGCACATACCATTAGCGTCCTTGCGAATCCACCTAAGCCTCTGTGGAGCTTGATAATTAAAACTTCTCTGTCTTGATTGCTGAACAATGGGTAGGTGCAGGTAAGTGCAGGTCCTGTTCTAATATTAGTGTACAGTCCCCAACGTCACTGAAAGGAAATTAATTCACTTAAACCACCACAGGGAACAAAGCCCTTAGGATTATATTCATGGGCTGAAGAGGGAAGGTGAAAAAAAGAAGGGAGGAGAATACTGTCATAATATCACTAGTTGCTGTTTCACTGACAATGCATGAAAGGTAAGGTTAGTGGTAACATCACAGGGTGACCTTTTTATAGTAGTATATGCACCTAGAAGATGAAAGACATGGTATAATATCTGAAAATAGTTATTAGTTCTGTTTTGAGCTATTTGAGATTACAGATTTTTTTTAAACCCCACAAAGAACTCAGTTTATGACATAGGGACTCCATTTTTCAAAATGGCAGGTTTTTGTGCCGTAACACATGTCACACTGTTAAAACAAGGAAAGATCTATCTATATGAAGCTTTAAAGTACTAATTGTACAAAATAGAAAAATTAAGGAATATACTGGGAAAACTTCTTGCTAATTTTCATCCTGCTCCTCATGCTTTCAGAAGGCAGTACTTCCTGAATGTTCTTTGTATGACTGGGCTTTTATTCTTCTGTTTTGTCTTCTGTTTTTTTAGAGAAGCTGGTACAGAAAGAGCTGAGAGAAGCTGAAGGAAAGAAGGCAAAAAGCACTCTATTGGAATCATAGAATCATAGAATTGTTTGGGTTGGAAGGGACCTTAAAGACCGTCTAGTTCCAACTCCCCTGCCATGGGCAGGGACACCTTCCACTAGACCAGGTTGCTCCAAGCCTCATCCAGCCTGGCCTTGGACACTTCCAGGGATGGGGCATCCACAGCTTCTCTGGGCAACCTGTCCCAGTGCTTCATTGCCCTCTCTGTGAAGATCTTCTTCCTGATATCCAATCTAAACCCCCCCACTTTCAATTTAAACCTGTTACCCCTTGTCCTGTCACTACAGGCCCTTGTAAAAAGTCCCTCCCCCACCTTCCTTGTAGGCCCCTTCAGGTACTGGAAGTCTTCAGTGTGAATGCTACTGAACGATTTCTATTAATATTCCTTAAACTACTATAAATTACCAAAAATGTTCTAAATATCTCGTGTGTGATGCTAGATGGATCTTCAGATAAACGAAGCATTTGTATAGTGTGTTAACTGGATCAGAAGTAAGATAATAAAGACAACTATTTGACTTTTCCCAGATGCTTTAAAAATTAATTCTAGTCTCTAGAGAAAAGAAAATTAGATTTATTTTGCAGCTACAACAGTCTATTCAGAATACACATTAATCTCATGTTTATTAGTATGTTGCTTTTTTTGTGTGGGGGGTTTTTTTTTTCCTTTCTGCAAATATGGAATTTCTCAAAACGACCAGAAGAGTGCTTGTAAGTGCATGGGTTTTGTAGTACAGCACTTCTCAGTCCAGCAGCTGATCAGATTACAACACACCTCTTTTATAAAAAAAATGCTCCATACTATCATAATGAATATTAATCACAATAAGTATATGATTACTTAGTTAGAGATGTAAGACTTGCTAACATTAGAATTCATGAGGCCTTCAAATTAAAAAAGAGTAATTAATATGATTGTTTTATCTACATAAAATTATTCTTTGAAATTGTTTCTGTTTATTATAATAATAAAACTAGGCATAAAAGAATGACTCCCTTAGATATTTTATAGTCTGTGTTAACATTTTTATGGCTTATTTTTTCTAAAACCGCAGACCCAGAATTATACAATGGCAATATTTATATTCTTGTCTTCCATTTCTTCTTTCTTATGCCTGGAGAAGAAATAAAAAAGGATCTTCCTTCCCTCTTTAATAGAAGATTGCCAGTATAAGACAACAAAAAATGTGTTCTCTCTTTCTGATAATTAACATCTGAAATTATTAAAATTTTAGGACAGGATATGTTGTCAGAAGTTTATCTTTCCTAGGTATCCGTTTCAACACATACTGTTTTTCTCACAGCATTTGGAGGTAACTAATTTCATATAGATAACTCTCACTTTAAACAAGAAAATGCTGGGTTTAACACAGTAAAGCCCTGTAACATGTTTTTATAAAGAAATGCAGTGTGTAGTTTGCAAAACACAAGGATCACCACGAACTCTACTCATTTGTGTTCTCTCATAGAAAGATTTTGCTGTCTTTTTTTAATCCTTGTATGTCACACTCAATTAAAAAAAAAAAAGAGAAAACACTTGTAATTTTATTTTCTCCCCATTTCTGTAAATTTGCAGATTTTTGGTATATTCTGAAATATCTCAAATATAAGAAGATATAAATAAGGGTGACACAAAAGGAAAAGTCAATAACAATGAGCTTTTAAGCTTCCATAATTAGTCTGCCGCATGGAAATTAATCTGACACATAATAAATACAAAATGCAATATTTACTCCCTTTGTACAATGACTTCAGTCAAACAGTAAAGGTTTGTACTGGGGAGAAATAATTTTAAACTGCTCCATTTGGACTAATTCTGAAGTCAATGAGAATGTAACCTGCCGAGTGCTAGATTTCTCACAATAGAAAGCACAACAAAATTAACAAAGAAGAACTAGTGGTGCTTGCACAAACCTCCCTAAGTAAAGTATTTCTTGCTTTCTATAACCTTTCCAAGACCCACGGTGGCATTTAGTAGCCCTAAATAAATCAGCAAAGTGCCTAACACATGAAGGCAACTGCATGCTAGTTTAGTTCATGAAACTACTTTGGAGTCCAAAAGAGCCATGCTGATTAAACAGCATCTTTTCTAGTACACATTATTTCCTTCTTCCAGAACAACAGTACCTGAGGATCCCACAGGCATGGAGCCTCACCAGGTAGCATCGCCTTCTGGACTGAATGGAAAACAGTGTGTCTCAGTGGCAGAAAAAACTGCAGGAGGGACTGATTTGCAGCAGGGAATGTGGAGCTAAAAAATGGAGGAAAGAAGGGAATGGCTGTGAGTTACAGCTCTGTTTGGATAAATGCTGCTTCAGCAAGTAGCTGGACAATAGAGCTGGAGACTGCATTATCTTTATTGTGGAAACTCTCTGTGGTCCTGAGGGGGTGAAGATCTGATAGCTATTACTTTTACAGTTACTTTGAAGCTGCTCAGAAAAAGATTGCTCACTCAAAACATGTTGTAAGATGACCTCTCTTTTTCTAATGCCTTCATGAATTCGTTGTCTAATATTTAATTTTCCTGGGGCTGGATTCTGCCAGCTCATTTGGAACTGTGATATCCCCCAGGCACAGCTGCATTGATTATGTTGGTAAAGGTGGCAGAATCTCATCTGTGTTAAGAGCATTATGCTAATACTGCAGTGAGCTTCAGGATTATGAATTGCAGGGTTAAATGTGTGAAGGCCAGTCCACAGTCCAGACATTCAAAGTCTTCTCTTCCAGAATGAATAAGATTGCTTCAGATTGCATGGTTTCATGAACAAACCTTTTGGCCTTCCAGCAACAATAACATTTACACAGAAATTTATTGGTCAGAACATCAAATTGGGTGATCTCTCTACTTTTCAGTGTTATGAACAGTACCATAGAACAGACAGAATTCTTTCTGAATCTGAAAATTAAATGGAAATACATTGACAGAAAGACAGTGAGGGATTTGCTGAATGTTTTTATCTAACATCTGGCTGAATTGTAAACAGGGAAAAGCTAATCCATGGAATTTCTTTCTCCAAAGAGGATGCTGGCAATTGAATTTTCAATTTAAAATTATATGGATAAATTTGAATGTGAAGAAACTTTGTACAAGCTGTTGCAATTTTACAGAACCTACACAGCCTTTTTAAGAAGCATCTATAAAAAGTGTCTTATATTGCGATGTGATAAATCTAAAAATTATATTGAAAAAACATACCTAAAAAAATCATAGGATCACAGGATACTTCAAATTGGAAGAGACTTCAGGAGCTCTGTTGTCCAACCTCCTGTCCTGAGCAGATCATCTCTAGGGTGAAAACAAACTGCTGAGATCCTGAAAAACTCCAAGGAGGGAGATGGCATGACCTCTCTGGGCAATGTGCTACTGTGTTTGACTGTCCTCACAGAGAATAAGTTTGGAATTTATGTTGATTTTCTCTTGCACTCTCATCATGGACCACCATCCTGCCCTTGCAGAAGCAGTGAGAGAAAATGTGTGCTGGGAAGGTAAAGATGATTTAGAAATTCATAGGAGGGAGCAAGGCAATATCTTTGCCAGCCTATGCAGCTTTTCAAAACAGTGCAGAGGAGGATCTGGGCAGAACAGTGAAAGTATGCAACCTTGGATGATTTCTGCATGAGAGGGAGGAAAAGGTCCTTGTGGTTGTTCAAGCACAGACACTGGCTGTAATCTGACCATGAAAAAAGCAAAATCGTTCAGCAGAACATCATTAGTGATAGCTTGGCACTACTTGTGCTATCTTGGCTTAGAGTGAAAACACTTCTGCTCCTTTCTGGGAAATTAATTCACTCTCTTTCTCACATGTTTCATCTCTCTTTAATAAGCCAGCACCAGTCTGCTGAAGAGGCAAGAATTGTCAGGAAACACCTTCCTTATTAAGATGTACTGCGCCTGTACCTTTCATGTGTAAGGCTGTAATTAATGCATGCTTTGTGCCTCTAGTAGCAGCTGAGGAATGGGTGTTGTAGGAATCAACCCCATGTTTCACAGCAGAAAACCTTGCCAGATTTTTCTCAGGATGCTTGGTTAAATTCATGGTGATGGTAGAATTCTATAATGGGAATCATATCCCAGTGCAGCAAGCTACTACACTGTGTTTGCTGCATGTCCTGTGTTCATATTTTATGCTCCCACGGATGTCAGATTCACTTTAAATTTAAGTCCTGTCTTCTGGGACACCTTTGGAAGTGATGGTCTAGACTTCAGTAGTTTTGAAGCTTGACAGCTAGCATCCTTTTGTTGAAGGCTATCTCTTAAATGAGACAGAAATTCAAGTTTTATGGCCTTCTTGTCCCCATTTGCCAACAGTGTGTTAAAATATGTTCTTTCCCAGGCCACTAGTTTTTACTCTCTGAATTGTGAGAAAGGATATAAGATATTAAGAGTTCATCATGAACGATACTACGAAATGAAAATTTCAGAATTCCACCTCAAGATTCCAGAACATGTACTCTCTAAAGGAAAGTAATGTACATCTGCGTTTATCTTGCATTATTCTATGTGAGAAAAAGGTGGGGTTTTTTCTGTATATTCCATGATTTTTCTAGTAGACTTTATATGTCTATGAAAAAATAAAATTTTGACTAACAATCTGTACAATAAGTGCTCTTTTTTAATATACCTACCACAGCTTTAATGACATTTAGCATTTTTATTTTAAAGAGATTACTAGAGACTGGTCTTCTAAGCAGGAGTAATTTAAGAACTTCTGGGACATTTAGCTAAAATTTGTCTCTACAGACTGAGTTATTTCATGAGTTATTAATAATTAGGCAGATTCTAAAAGTATCACATCTGTTTATGAAAACTTTATGGTAATCAATTTGCAACTTAAATTTTGACAACTAAGTAAAAAGAACACAATATTTTCTCTTTTTATTTGTATCCTAGAAAAAATAGTTTATTAGAAGGAAAAAAAAAAAAAAGACAAATTTGCACCCAGCATTTTTTGTGTACCACCTAAGAGGCTTTTTTTGAGTAACTGAAGCACTTTGTGGTGTCACTCAATTGTTTTCCAGTGTCAACTGAAAAATAAAAAGAAATTTCAGTGACAAAATATTTGTCATCTTTCACATGTAATGTCTGTTTCACTGTACAACAAAATTGTATTCTTATATAGAGTATTCAGAAAGTCCTTCATGAATCTGAAAATGCAGAAAACAACCACAATTTTGGAGCACCATGCTGTATTTCTTCTTCTTTTTCTGTATTTGCATCTTTGATCACTCATTTGTATATCACTACTGATATACACTGACATATCACTACATGTTTTCAACAACATGTTCATATACTCTTTTCTCTGAGAAATTCTGCTAAGTTTTAAAGAGTCAACAGATGTACCAAAGGAGGGATACCTCTACGATGGGGTGTACTCATCTTTTAAGGTACACTGTTGGGAACTCTAACACCATGCCAGATATAACCATATAGCTGACCAATTGAGAAAAAAAATTAATCTGAGAGCAATCTGGGTTTTAAACAATTAATTACCTCCCAGCATTCAGAAGTAGCTTAAAGAAGAAAAATCCCAACATCTGAAAATAAATTCTTATCCTGAACGCCTTAGAGAAAAGATCTTTAATGAGACAAGAAGTTTGTATTTGGTGGAATTATTATGGTTTTTGAGTAACACCACTTTTAATTTGAGGGACATGAAGGCAGAGGAAATAACCAAACCTTGTCAATAAAATGTTATCAAAAATAGACAGCTCTGGATAAAGTCAGTTTCACACAGAATAACAGAAGGACAAGATTTTTTTATGGTCCTGTGACTATTTGCTTGTAATGGCAGTCAAAACTTTTCAGTTTTCTGATCTGTCATAGAAAAGGTGGGATTATTATGAGTTTGTGGAAACTGACAAGCTTGGATTATTTTAATGAATAAAACACAAAGTTTTGGATCAAGGAGACTGAACTGATACAGTCTACCTGGACTTTCAAGGTCTTTCATCAAAGATTTTTGAAACTCTTACAATGTCAAGCATCAAGAAGATGGAGAAGATCATGTGGCGGGTGTCCCTGCCCATGGCAGGGTGGTTGGAGCTAGATGAACCAGGAGTTCTTAGTCAGAAAGCAGGAGAACAGAATTCAATTCCTTTTCTGTCTGAAACAGGTGCCTGAGCCAACACAGGAATTATTTATCCTGTGGTTTAAGACTTAATTTTGTGCTGATGTGTACAGTTTGTTCCCCTTGTTCAGACAAGAATGCAAAATGCTGTTTCTTGGCTAATCTTTAAAATCTATGCAAGAGAGCTGGAGTCTAAATCTCTCTCTGATGCCAGAAGCTTGATGTTTACTTTCTAAAGAACATTTTTCTTCCATGTCGTTCCCTCAGTTTGTTATTTCTTCCATTTTATAAACAAATCATAGGAAACTAATTTTTTAAAAGTCATCTGAATAAATCCTGCACTGGAAAATTAAATGCCATGTGTACAAATCCCTGAGTAACTAAACAAAGAGAGAAGCTTACTAAGTTTTCATTACAAAAAAACAATGAATAGTGTTATTACTAGATGATCATTCTGATATTAATAAAATTTCCCCTATTCCATACAATTACAGCAAATGAGGAATGTGCCTATGTCTGTAGTTGAAAATTTTTAGATTTTTACCAATTAGTAAGTGTTGTCTCACACAAGAAATTTCAGAACTTAATATATCTGAATGCCATTTATACTGTAATTCTACCTCAGAAAGTTGGAATAGTTCACATTTCATGTGAAGGGTCTATAAATATTAAAGTTTTGACATAAACAGTGGCCATAACTAAACATTTCAATGAAAAATGGGTTACTCTTTCTAAAATTAGAAGCACTAGCATTACTTACAAATAAATCAGACAATGTTTTGGTAAATTATATCTTCATTAAAGATATTACAAACTGGTAATGGGTGAAATACGATAAACTGGATATTCTGAAAAGAAATTCTGAGGTCTGTGGAGCACTGAAGGACAACTGTTCTCTATGTGGTGGTCTGTTTAAAGACTAACCTTTTTCAGGTATTTTCACTCTTCCTCCAACTGATCTTTGGCTTCATAAATCCATCACCATTTCCCAAGAATCTACAGGAATTGGGGCTACAGAGAAGATAATCAGAGTTTCCAAAATCAGTTAATTGAAAGAAAAAAAATATGGTTTTGACAGAAAAATGAGTTAGTCCTGCCTAAATATAGTTGGAAATCTACTTATCCCTTGATCTACTTATCCCCTTACCCTGTTGTAACATTAATTTGTTGTGGTTTTTAATAACGTACTGGTACTGAGTTCAGTATTCAAAAAAACAACAAAAAAAGAAGCCACAGAAACAAAATCAGAATTTACTTTAGCTTAACAAAATAAATAATTAGTCAGAAAACAAATTCCATAGGAAAAAAAAAAAAAAACAAAACACACCAACAACCCAAACCAAAACAAACAAACCAACCCCCCAATATAATGAAAAACCTAAGAAGGCTGAAACTAAAACCAAAAGTGTTTTTTAACCCTTCATCCATAATATCTTCTTTAAAAAATAATCTCTGCCATAACTGACAGTGGAATAGCAGTCTTTTTATGTCAGAACACAAGGAATGTATTTCTGTATAAACAGTAATATTCAGATGGTAAGCAGCATATAGAATATTCAGTGTTACATTGATGTGCGTTATATACTCTAGCACCGAATCCTTTTGTCTTTCTACTCTTATTCCTTCGCATAATAATAGCATTTTGCACAGCTTATTTTGACACATTATACAAAATCTTACATTTCTGTCATGGTTTAACTCCAGTCAGCAACTAAGCACCACACAGCTGCTCACTCACCTCTCCCACAGTGAGATGGGGGAGAGAATTACAGGAAAAGATAAGAAAACTCATGGGTTGAGATAAGAGCAGTTTAATAATTGAAAATAAATGAAAGAAAATAATTATACTACTGGTACTACTACTATGTAATGAAAATATTACTGCTACTACTAATGATAATAATATGTAATGAAGAGGAAAGGAACAACGGGATAAAAAAAGCAAGTGATACAACCATCCACCACTGCTCAGCCTGTCATCAAGCAGCAAGAACCAGAAAGTGAGAGAGCGCTTTGGCTGCCTCCCCCAACTTATATAATAATTATGATGTTTTATGGCATGAAATATCTGTTTGGTCAGCTTTGCTCAGCTCTCCTGGCTGTGTCTCCCCCCAGCTTCCTGTAGACAATAAGCTGGGAACACAGGTGCAGTATGAGAAATCGAAAAAGTCTTTCACTTCATGTAAACATTGCTTGGCAACAAGTAAAACCATCAGTGTGTTATTAACATTCTTCTCAGCAAAAATCCAAAATATAGCCTCATGCTAGGTACCAAAAGTAGCCCAATCTTGCACACTAGAAAATTTAATAAATATGCCTTTTTAAGGGAACAATATACTCAAATCTCCAAGGGAATTATTAGTAAGGAACAAAGAATATTTATACCTCTCTTTCTTCACCCGCACCTCGCCCCACCCCCAATCTCATCCCTCCTATTAAAAAAAAAGTTTCTTGCTTCTCTGATTTCTACAGTTGTCACAGAGCTTGTTACAAAATAAGTTAAAAATTAAGTTAATTTGATTTTTACCTTTTTTTTTTTTCATACAGGAACAAGACTCAGAAAGTTAGTAGCTGTCTGGACATATATGGATTTTCTGTATCCCCACAATAACTGTGAAATTATGAAATTTTTGTGCAAATTATACAAAAATGTAAAGGACTTGCAATGGGTAACTAGGGAGTCCAGAGAGACCCTGACAAGTCTTTGTCATAAAGGCTACACCATACCCCCTGTCCTTATTAGATCCTAGAGAACTGAGGCATACCTATAAATTTATCTTAGTGAATTAAACACTATTTACTTGATACAAAATGAGATGAATAGGCTATTGCTAAAGACCAAATAATCAGTCAGGTCATTTGTTAATGAAAGTGCAATCCTAATTTTTATTCTGCCTTTGAAAATATCATCTATCTTCCAGCTATATTGTTTTAAAGTTGTATTCATTTAAAAATAATTAATTTGAATATTTCATCTGAAAATTAGGAAACATCTCCTTAATGAAGGAAAGGAATTTGTAAGAGATAACATTGCCATTAATGAAGTCTAATTAGAGATCCATTTAAAAAATAATCTCCTGTGCTAATTTATCATGGAAAGCTAATAGAGTTCTAACTTGAGACAAAAATAGCTCTTTGGAGTTTTATAAATGCTCTTGTCTAAGTTAACTATTTCTATTATTCACAAAAATTAAATTAGTGTGTTAGAAACCTGACTATTAAATAAAGAAAATCATTGTATGCCATGCATTAATTTTTTCAAGTTATTTTTGTGAAGGGAGTTCTTGGCTTTTTTCATCATTGTAAGTTTTGAAAGAAGCAACTATTTTTTCATGTTTTAGACACACCATTATTCTCCCTTAATTTCTAGCGATTGAAAAGATTCGACATACCTTTATAGAATACAGGGTTTAGTCTTGCGATGTCTAATGCTAATTTACCTTCATTCCCAGTGTTTCATCTTCAGTGTTAGCTCGGTGACAAAACATCATTTTATTCTCCCATTTGAACTGCTGGAATTCTCTTCAAATCCCCTTCTGACCCGGACTGTAATTCTGTCCAGCTCTAAGAGACATGCCAGGTTATTTCACACGCTATTTGAAGGTAAGAACTGCTCTTTGCTGACTGCAGATGGCAGAAATTGCTTCCAAAAGCCCTCCAGATAAGAGACAAAGATCAGTATTGCTTAGATGCAGGGCCACTAGTTAGGGTGTGCAATTGAAGACTAATGTCTCTACATAACAAAGCCACAAGGATCAGAGGAAAAGGGATCTGGGGAAAATGCTGGAACCCTAACCAATGGTCCCTGAATGATTTGCTCCCTGGGCAGGGCTGGATTAGCCCACCCAAGAAGAATGATTTCTCCCAGATAAGAACGAAGATAAACTCTCTACCTAAGCATCTGAAATCTGAAGTGAGGTGTGACCTACAGGGTAGAGAACTTATTATGGGATACAAGGGAATACATTTGGGGAATGCGTAAAACTCACTATAGGGTTGTGGAGGTGTGTGGGACTTAATATGGTGGGGACCAAGGTGGGGAAAGGGAGGAATCAAGGTGGTTTGGCAGGAAGAAAGGTGGGGAAATAGAGGCATAAGAGATTAAAAGGGACCAGCTGAGTATGAGCAGGTTGCAAATCAGTCTGCTTGATTACTAAACTCTACATCTTTAGTCACTGCAGTCTATCCTACATTCTCATTAAATACTATCTCTGCCATGGGTGTGGGTGCACTCCTTGCATGTATATGGGTGACCGGGTGTGGGTGTGTGCTGACAAACCTCACGCTGAACTAGCCAGGAAGCAGAAGTCTGAGAGCCAGTAGCTGGAGTGGGAACAGACACATCAGGGGTTGTAAATCCATCGAGAACAGGGGAACTTGAACAAGCTGTTGGAAGGACCTCTAAGGAGCATGCACACGTACAGACACACTCATAAACACATACATAATCTTTTCACTATCAAATTAATATTCTCATCAGCTCAACAATAGGAACTGGATTGAGGCACCTCTGCTATTCGTGTTCATCTGACTGCTGCGTGTTTAGGTGGATGCTGCTAAAGGCTGATGCTTCATTAGAAAAGCATTGAATAACATCAGTCCAGTACTGCAGTAGCTTTTTAAAAGGGGGAAAAATTTCTTCAAAACTGCGCAGTTCAGCTCTGTTTTAATTTTGTTTTCCTTTTATTTTTTTCTTCTTTTTTCCAGAAGGAAAAAGATCAAGTCTGCAACTTCAGGTATGACAAACCATCTTTTATGTCTGCCTCCATTTAGTTTTTGGATGTTTAAGAACATTTGTTTTAGAAGCAAATGAAAAATTTTTTTTGCAATAGACAAATTAACACAACTTTAAATTATGAAAGTACATGATAGCAATTGCTTGAATAAATTATCAGGCAGAATACACTCCTTTCAAGTATGGAAAGATAAATTAAAGAGCTGATGTTTTACAGACCACTTTAAAACACCTGCCTAAATGATAAATTTTAAGTTGCCATAAAGTTAATATGTATACAAAACAGAGTTTCCAGGATCAACCCCTAGAAACCTATCTTTATTAGATGGGGAAAAAATGAGATTTAAGGAACAAAAGCTGAATGCTACTGAAATTCTTTTTTCTTCATAGCATGTCTCCCAGACTATACTCCCCTATCTGATGTCACCAGAGTACTTCATTTAACTTAGGGCCCATTCACAGTACTGTTATTGCCATACACCACAGGTATATCAAAGCCTATTTTGAATGTTCTTTAAATAGTGATTAGGTAGACAATACAGACTCCTGCAAAGACACTAGCACACTAAATTCTAACCTCTTAATCATGAAAATGGTAAATTCATCTGAAAAATCAGTAACAAGAAAATAATAATCTGCAGTAATATGGTGCTTAGGGTAGCCAGCATATCTCCCATAATCTATTTCAAGGTGCCTATTGCTATTAATCTACCAGGGTTTTTTGCTCTCTCTGATGTCCAGGTTTTGACTCTATTAGAGCCAAATCAGACACAATAAGGAAGACCTAGATCAGAGGTCTGACTTGTAGATAGAAGTAGCAGTGAAGCCCAATCTAGAGCTTCAGACAGAAGATGACATTTATCTACATACTTGAGCTTGCTGAATGAAAACTTACATAGTTCTACAGGACACTGCAGTCCGATTTAATATGGGCAAAATTTGTAGATTTGAGCTATTAATCAGAGATCTGAGGTCCTTCTGACTATTTGACCAGCTTGTGATTTCTGCATAAATAGATGAACTATATGACAAATGCTCTCTTCTGTTGCTAAAGTATGTGGACAGAAAGGAAGACTTTTTCCCAAGTCAGTGAAATTGTAAGAGAAAAACTGAACTAAAGTGGGTTTTCATTATGATACTCCAAAGACATAGTAATTGCTGCTTACCTGATTCACATAACCTGCACATATATTGTATACAGCAAACGCTAGAGACAAACTGTAATGTTGGTCCTAGTTACATTAGTAGAATATTCTGTAATAATTGCACATAGTGAAAGGAAATCCTCAACTCCAGACACTGTTTTGTAATTATTTTCTAGTTTGCATATGTCATACATAATAAACATCATAACAATGTCATAACTCTTCCAGCTGCAAATTAAAACTAAAATAGCCTTAAGAGACTGTTCAAAAAACATTGTCTCCCCTAATTTCACTGTATTTGTATAATAGTTAACTCTGTAAAAAGTTTATCAGAAGTTCTGTTCTCAGGTGAATGAGCAACACATGAACAAAATGCTAGGGAACATGTTTTTCCAAATAAATCTTTCTTAAGTAGCTATAAATATTTAAATCACCAAAAATGTACACTAAGTAGTATTAATGTAACATCATATTGGCAGATCAAACACCATGAAGTGACTAGAAAAAGCTTCTATATTCCATGACAAATCTGTATACCCTTTGTTATACCAATCCACATTTTGTTTGTTTGCTTTTGTTTTTATGAAATATATTTTGAAACTAAATAATTAACACAAACATTTTTAACAGCATGAGACAGAAGTTTTTACTTGCTGGATCCAAAATGATATCAGAATATGAATTTTGATTTGAATTTCACTGTAATTAAAATAATTCTGAACAGTTAATGGGACAAAGAAACAGCAGGTAATATCCTAATTCATCATGACCTCATATCATGCAGACTATTTTCCTTTGAGAAGCTAATTTTTGATTATATCAGTGTTGATATTAACAGAAAAAGTTTGAACACTGTTTTGTAAGTCAACCCAATTTGCAGCCTTTTAATAAACAGCTTCTTCTGTCAGTCTTTTTCTTTCAATGGGTATTCATGACAAAGAAGTGGTGTAGAGTTTCTATTAAAAATATTTCTGTCAAAATATTGAGAAAGAAAGATTTGCTGCAAGTTGCCTCAGACTTTTAACAAAATAACCCCTAAAATTGAATTGAAATTTTAATAGCTCCTATGTCCCAGGTTCAGAGTATGGAAAAAGGTATTTAAAGCTTTGCAAGGATTGTTTGGATAAGTATTGATACTTGATTTAGGCTTGCTTGATCAAAAGATGTTTTGTTTTCCTAAACTATCTAATCACAGTTCTCTCACTTCTGAATTAAACAAAGTGGGATAAGAAATGATCTTGACTTTCTAATTGTTGATTACTTGTCAGTGATTTGCTGTCCATTACTGAACTCCTGTCACTGATCTTGTTTTCGGGTGAAAAAAAAAAAGGTAAGTCATTTTCTTTATGGAAAATAACAATGTGGCCTAATGAAT
>NW_010258447.1:0-12577 GCF_000690775.1 Eurypyga helias
TCATACTAATAGTACTACTAATAATAGTTAATAAAAATAATACTACCACTGATACTAATGTAATTTGTAATTAAAATAATGGAAAATAAATCAAATGATAAATTACTCACCACATGCTAAACGATGCACGTTCAAGTTCTAAGTAGTGAGAGCCAGAGCCTGGGAGAGATCATACCAGAGTCAGAGTGAAACCCACGAGCACGAGAGCCACCAAGAAAGCCAACAAACCAACATGGCCCCCTGGCCCACCCCGAACTTATTTACTGAGCATGACATTTTATGGCATGAAATGAATACTCCTTTGATCAGTCTGGACTATGTCCCCTCCCAGCTTCTTGTAGTGAAAAAGTTGGGAACGCAGATGTAGTAGTAGAAGCTGAAGAAGTCCTTGGTACAAACTTGGTATAGGAAGACTTGGTACAAACAAGCAACATCTGAAAACACCAGTGCTATCGGTGCTCTTGTCAGCACAAATCTGAAGCATAGACTCATACAGCTCCTGTAAAGAAAATTAACTGTCACATATAAAACCATCACTATGGTTCAGACACAAATCTTAGTACTCATCACGTTTCTGCTGTTCAGCTTCACACATCAGCTGATGTGTTTGCATGCCAGTAAAAAGTTTTGTACACAAGTGAGCTGCCTTTGGAGATAGTTCAGGGCTCCCTTTCTAACTCCTACAGTCTAGAAGAAGCAAAATTAAAATAGCCTCTTCCCTGAAAGTACATTTCATACATCTCCATCTTTGTGATAGTATTAGAATTATTATGTAGCAGTTGGCTCTGATAGGCTTGCAGAGACACAGATTTTGAGTCTGACACGACTGATGTCTCATGGACTTTGCTGTTATTGGAAATGATGTCATGGAGATGGTAGCAATGAAAGGGGGAGCTGGTGCCTTCCGCACTTTGCCTGTGAATATTTCTTAAGTTTGTATTTTTTGATAGCAGTAGCTGATTGAAAAGATAGTTTTATTAAAGAGATTCCTAACAGCCATAGATTTCTAACAGCTGCTCATTTCTATTCCTCCTTGAGTAGATTCTTTGAGAATTGCACTGTACTGTAAAATGGGCTCTTTATACCACCCACAAATCCGTAACATCTATCTAGTTGAATGGTAATTAGTATAATTTTTCCTCCGCCCTTCCGGTTTTTATCCTCACTGCATGGAAACTGCTAGTGTGGTAATAAAGAAGATAGTAACAAACTTGCCAAAGATCATGTGTTACAGACCCATCAAAAAGGAAATTACATTTCAGTGTCATTTCAGAGACAATGTCAGTGTATTTGGGGTTATCTCTTGTATTTGCTGTGAGAGGGAAAAATATTCCTTAATTTCTGTTATTGCTTAGGTGTGCTAAATTTGGACAAGAATGAGACACTCCTTTTGTAGATCAGGTACTTGAGCTGTAGTGCTGCCAGTGTGTCATATTCAATTGTGCATCATAGTATATGAGATGGATTGAAGTGCAATCTGAGCCTTTTATTCAATGTTATATTTCTGGTTTTCTATTCGGCATAATTCAGATATGTACAGGAAATCACAACAGCAATTTTACCCTTTTAGAGTTGTTGAACTCTTCGATATGCTAGCGTTTGATGTTTAGCATTTAGAATACCTCACAAAACATATTTTGCTGTGATATTCTTACTAGATGCCAGGCCATCAGCTCCCAGTATGCTACTTGCAAGTGGACTTTTCATTCTGGATACTGAATCCACTTTGATTCCCTTCTTGCAACATGAGTATACATTCATTAGCAATGACAGTTCGTGGGATTCAGAATGCGCTGCTGAGTACAACAGAAGATTCAGGGTGCTATAGATGCTTGATTATGGTAGAAAAAGGTCACTGAGAAATATGTTGGAACAGTACTAACATGTAACATACCTGGAATCTTCTCGTATGTGCCAGTAGCTTGAAATGAATCATGTTTCCTTTTCTTTCTCCCTTATCGTTTTGTTTGTTAAAATTGTTTTACCACAAACTGTGAATGCTTAGGAAAAAAACCCAGAAAATCTCTGCCATGTTCTTGATAACTGTATTTTTCTCTTTTTCTTATCTGTTCCACAGGCTCTGAAAATACTTCATCTGAAATTTCAGACCGGACAGACTCGCAGTGGCTTCTGAGTCAGTGGAACAAGGCTGCCAAAGCATGCTGGTGCCAAGCTGTCGGATGATGCACGTAGTCAGGCCAATGGTGGTGCTCCTGTGCTTTCTACTCTATGCTGATGCTGAAAGTAAGCTTATTCATTTGTGCTTAGGTCTTGGCCGTGATGAACAGTTTTCATTTCAGCTGTTGGTTACTAAGGGTCTTGGAATAAGTCTCCTTTTGAGTAATTCTTAAAACACTCCATGGCCCTCTTCAGATTGCAGCTAGTATTTGAAAAGGATTATCTATGTAACTTCCTTACTGTTTTTCTTCTTAATGCCCCTTTTCTTAAGCAATTAATAGTTCCTGCTTAGATGGTGGAGACTATTGCTACAAAGTTACATAGTCAGAAAAAAGACCAATCTTGCTTAGTAGACATTGGTCAGGACCCTTAAAGACATCTGCCTTTATTTGAATATTTCTTTCTTAACTTGGCTTTAAAAAGAAATAAAAGACACCGTCCCCCAATTAATATCCAGTCCAATTAAAATTCCCGACCCTTTGTAACTGCCATGACAGCTGTTCTAATGTATTATTTCTGACACCTGTCACAGAGAACAGTATCCAAACAAATCAAGCACAACTGACAACTTAGTGGCTGGCCTAAACATGTAACAATTCAGTGAGGAAAGACACCTATGTTTACTTGTACTGAGAGGAAGCTGTTGGTTTTTGGTCAATTAGTTTACCTATTAATAGGAAAGTAATATCTTATTTTTAATTAGGAAATCATTAGATCTGCCTTGTTTACATGTGTACCTTCTCCCAGCTGTCCTGTGGCTTCTTGCAGAAGTAATATGCAAACAAGAAAAGCCATTTGTTTTCCACCTGTTGACCTACAGGTTTACTACAAGCTGACTATTAAAATTCACATGCTTGAGGGATATTTTCCTATTGAATCTTCGTGACCCTGCAGATACATCACTGATCAATAACTTTGTTTCAGCTTTGACTTTACACAAATTCTGTCTTTTTTACACATTTGTGAAAAAAAAAAAAGGAGCAGTTGAATTAAGTAGGAGCACACAAGAATAAAAACAGTGTCAGTAAGGTTGCGTAAATCTGTTCTCAGTAAACACATATTGAAGAGTTCCTTATCACTCCACTTATCACCTGAGCCCCAGGTGTACTAAATTATAACAATAATAGAGATACAAAATCTTTCCACTTGCATGTGCAGTAAGACTTCGTTCTTTTAACTGTAGTTCTTGGAAAATAAAGTAAATGGAAAAAAAAAGGACAAAACTTACATGTTTGTCGAGTACTGACAGCTGAGATTATTTGGCCCCTTTCCAAGTAGATAATGACCAGCTGGGATGATTGTGTCTAAGGTGAAGCCAAGGACATTTTAACACTTTAGCCAGCAAATAATTAATTGGGAAGTGGGCCCATATGTTGGATGTTTCTGCACTTGTGGTATGCCACCTATTGTAAAAGTAAATTCTGTGCTTAGCAAACACATACTATTATACATTTTCTGCTTCAGTTAATGGAATGTCCAATCTCCTGTGGTCAAGTAGTGAATGATTTTTTGGTTATGGCAACCCCAATTGGGCACCCATTTCAAAAAAGACTGTCATTATTTTGGGAAAAGACTTACCTTTTGATGATACCTTTATTTTCTGCTTACTACTAATAAAAGGTCTGACTGAGAAATTAGATGAATGCCCACAATTTGTATGAATTAACATCATTATTTTTTACAAGATGAACTTTTCTGCATTGCTTTTCTTCTCAAGGAATTGGAGAAAGAACTGTTTTTGAAATGAGAGAAAAAAAATAAAGCAAGATTTTGTTCATTTGCATGGACTTGATTTAAATATCAACTAAAGGGTTGTGATACACCTAACACAAAACAAAGAAGCTTGTGATAGCTAGATGCCAGTGCAATGACTCCTATATTCTAGTCGGATTTGATGATTTTAATGCAAGTGGTAGACATTATACAGTATGAATGAAATTGTCTGCTGTATGTATGTGTTTATATGGCTCCACATAATATGGCATTAATGCTGTGAGTTGTAAATTAATATTTTCCTGCTTTATAGCTCTAAAAGAAGTGGTCTTTGAGACGAATCAGAGTAACATTTTAGTCTTACACACTGTACTTTGTTTATTTGGGAAGATATGCTGAATTTCCACAGACATAGCTATTTTATGCTGGATGAGAGATAGCACAGGATCAGTGAGCCTTCTCTGTGCAGACACACAGAAATATGTGTTGTCTTTTTGCATGATTAGCTCTTCTGGATTTCCTGAGGACTTCAAGAAGAGTTCTTGCTGGGCTGGGGTTGTTCTGTCCTCCACAGGTGCAGATACTGCTCCTGTTTGTATAGCTCTTTGTAAAAGATTTCCAGACCTTAGTGATGTTCAGGACTGTTCTTGGACTCTTTACAAATAGTTGGTAGGATTATATTATTTCTTTTTAGTGGGGAGAGGACACTGAAGAAGAGACAAAGGGGACACATTTTTTGCTTTTATTTCTCTTCACCATGGAAAGGCCATGGCTTCCTTTTTTTAACCATCATTTTTCTGTTGCTAGCACCAAGGTACTACAGAAAAGAAGATATATCCTGACTTTGCCACTGCATTGTATTCTTTTTAGAGGAATTGCAAATGGATAAAAAACTCATGCTCTTCTGATTTCACTGTGAAATCACTATGAGTGGTATCCAAGTAGCAATCCTGCATAATGCTTTTGAAGAGATACCCAACAGTAGCCCTTAGTGCTTCTTTTCTGTTTACATAATACCCTTACAGCTGAGAGAGGGAATGGGACATGCTTGTTTCTCTCCACCATTGTGAAATCCCAGACTCTGAAATGTGTTGGAACAGGCTGATAAACCCTTTTGTGACCATCTCTAAAAGGGATATAGGATAGAGATGCCAAGAAAAACCTTCCCTGGTGGACTGGTTATGTGCAGCATGCCCTCCATGTGCACGACCAAGATTTGATTCTTACTGTTAAAACAGTAAGAATACTGTAATAAGTACTAAGTTTGTGCTTTACTGAGCAAAGTAAGCAAAAATGAAAAGTGGCAAGATTACCTTTACCTTTTATTGTCCATAAACTGAGGTGTTGCTTGTAAATATTAGAAGTGAAAAATCTAGGGGAATATTATTTTTTTTAGTTGCCTCCATTTATGTTTGGTGTTCGTGCTTTCTATGCACACTGTGAGAGGATGTTACAGAATTCACTGAGGAAAGAAAATGTTTGGTCAGTCTTCTTGTTTGTAGAACAATCTGCTCGTTCACAGTGCTTATCATTGGTTGCCTTGTTCTTAATGGTGTAGATGGCAACTGTGTTGAGGCAGTGCCTCTCTGCATCTACTGACAAATTAGCAACATTGAGTTGTTTGTCATAAGGAAAGTACTGCTTTTTTATGTTTTCTACAGGAAGTGGCAGCAGACTAACTACCTAGAAGCTTTCTATAGTTTCGTTGATTTGATAAGAAGCATGTATGTTTCAGAGACTTACATAACAGATTTCTTTTCATACTATGGGATATAGTATACTATTATGTATATTTCCATTACAGAGGACCTATTTCTGTCCTCTGTAATGATGAGTTCTGAGGTTAATGACTGAGCTCAAAGAAATATATGAAATACGAAATGCTTTTAAAATGGTTATTTGTGGTCTTTCCTAGGGTCGTAGTTTTTGAAATTGAGGAGTTTAATTTGTATTAATAGAATGAAATAATTTTCTCCAGATATTCTGCATCCTGCTTTTTAATAATTAAATTGATTCTCACAGCACATGTGCTCTTCCTTCTTGAACCTGAGAAAGGCCTGGCCACTAGCACTTCCAAATTGTTCACTGCACTCCAGTCATTTTGTCTGTTTAATTATTGTCCTTCATTCTTGAAGCACATAGCTTCTGCTCTGAGATTTTTCTTTTGCTGCTTCTTTTTAGATGCTGTTTTAGAAGAAAAGCCACAATTCTTTTTTCATTCATTAGAAGTGGTTGCAGTTGACTGTGAAAAGGCAAACAGAGATGCTAACCACAAACAGTACATTTATTGTATATTACTTCCATTCCCAGTTGTTTTAAATGTGAATAACGCTTAGTTCATTCTTTGGCTCCTGATGCATTTGTGTCAGTTAGCATGACGCTGTCTCATAGAAAAGTCTTCACAATCGTTTCTAGACCAGGATCAGGAAGGGCTAAAACTTACAGCTCACAGGACAGTGATTACTTTTAACATATGTTGTGGTGCTTGGGAAAAATTCATGTTTAAATAAGATTTAAAGACAGTAGTTTAGTATCAGTGAAATCAATCACAACACAGCTATTTTTCTGCCTTTTTTTTTCTTTTTCCATTGGTTCTTTAACTAATTTTTTTAAAAGAACACCTGTTCTTTCCCCTGCTAATGCCATTCTTAACCTTTAATTTTTTTTTATGTTCTTCGACAAGCTGAAACATGTTAATGCTGTCCACATTGAAGTTTTTCTTTCTGAGCATTGTCTAAATGTAGACAAGAGTTTCTTTGTGTTTCTAAGAACAGAACTAGCCTAAACAGATCTTCCAAATTAATAATCTTATAGAAAGTAGTTATTGTATAGTCAGTTTTGCAACTGGACACACATGGTTTACACTAAGAACACCTCCAACTTTTCTATATGTATCTAGCCTTTGGTAAATAGGACTAAATTTCTGTTGTATTAGATTTAGATTTCAATTCTGACATCTTTAGAGAAATTATTTCAATTACTGCTTTCAATTATGGACAGTAGCAAGAACAATAAAATCCAAAGATAAAATCTTTCTTTATTGGCAATTTTTTTAGTATCAGCTATCTTTATATCTTGGTCCTGATAGCATCCATTTTGTGTAAGATATAGCCCTTTGTTTTCATTTATATCTTTTTAATAATGGTGTTGTGTGCAAGGAAGTTTAAATATGGACGATCTTTTCTGAAAAAATAGCTTTCAAATTTGCTTTATATTCTTTTCTTGGGATTTTTTATATGCTCTCTACAGTTCAACCCTAGGACGTTTTTCAGTTGATTTTATGAAAATTGGTGTGTAGTATTGTTAGAGTAATTTTATAATGTACTTGTTAAATTTAATATTAAAATACATCAGGTAAATCACCATGAGTTCTCAAAAGTTTTAGAATTAGAGGAAAGTGTGACAGCTAGTTACGCCAAACCATTCTAGATGTATTCATTTTGCTCTGCAGCAAAGTGACGGTTTTGTAGTGTATGTGACAGTTCATTCCAAACATACTTATTGTGCTGGTTGTAGCTGGGACAGACTTAAATTTCTTCAAAGTAGCTAGTCAGAGGCTACTGGTGCTGTCTCTCTTGAGCTCCCTTGGACTCTGCTGTGATAGCTCTTGGGCTCTGGCTCTTAGATTCTCCAGCTCTCTGGTTCTCGCTACCTGTGACTTGTCTGTGTATTGGTCAGTGGGTGGTGAGCAACTCCATAATTTATTTTATTTTCCTTAGTTTTCATTACGTAGTATTATTATTAGTACTAGTAGTTTAATTACATGTTATAAGTAGTATTGTTAGTATTGTTAATACTGTTAGGACCACTTTCTTATTAATTTATATTCCATAATTAAATTGTTCTTAGCCCACGAGGTTCCTTGTCTTTTCCTCCTATTCTCCTCCTCACCTGCTGATGGAGGAAGGTGAGAGAGCAGTTGCGCGATACTTAATTACTAGCTGGGATTAAACCGTAACACTAAGTCACAGAAACTACAATTAATATGGATGTTTGCGTAAACCAGGATTTATCCAACCTTTATTTTTGAAGTCCCTACACTGAGGAAATTTGAATAATTTAATCCCAGGAGTGGCCATAAATTGACACCGTATCTGTTTAACTTGCTTGAAATCATCAAATATTAACAGCAATTGAGAGCTTCTTGAGGAATATTGTTTTCCAATTAAAATAATTTTAAGAAGGTGTTTGAGTTATCTTGAAACCTGTAAATTAAAAAAAATTAAAATTTAATATGAACAAAATATTTGAATGTATTTTGTAAAGTATAGATTCGGAATTAAGTACAGTTTACCAGTGCTTTGAACTACAGAATTAACCTAAGAATTGCAGAATGGTTCCCCTGAACATTATTGTAAATATATGTCTGCAAATTTGAAGATTGCTTCTATGTCTGTTTCAGAGCTGGTATTAATTTACTTAGTTGCAAGCCCTTTCCTCCCAAAAGAAGAGCAATAGAACAGAGCTCAGTAACAAGCTCCGGAGTTCTGAGAAGCCTTTAAGACCCAGCCATATTGCCTGTGACTGACTGTAGAGGTAGTGAACTCTCCCCAGGTATGAAAGCCCTACATGTGTTGCATTATCTGGAGCGTATATAAAACCAGATTCAGGAAATCCAGGGCATTCAGTCATGCCAGACACCAAGAAATCTAGATAAGGAGCTGTATTTTAATGGCCAACAGAGTTGGACAAAATGACATTATTTAGATTAATGTCAGCTGTTAACAGAAAGTGTTTCTGGAAACTTCAGTATGAGTAACTATCTGACTGTATGCAGTTCCCTGAAGCATCAGTAATGACCAGTGGAAGATAAAGGAACATGGGTCATTAATATTCCCTTGTCAGAATTGTCAGGGAATTCCAATGTGTCTGTGTTTGCTAGACGGCTTAAGAACATGTCTACATACTTTAAAAGTTTACTAAAAATATGTATCATGGTCGTAATGTAGGAGCAATTCTTAGGGAAAAAGAAAGGAGAATCAGCAATACAGAAATTTTATATTTTTTACATAATAGTCACACAGCACAATAACTGCTGTGGTGGCTTACAGTATTGTCACTCCTTATCTGAGGTTTAACCCTCAGTGGCTGAAGTGGAGATGAAATCTTGAGTAACAGCATCTGTTTCAGCAGTGAATTTCTGACAACAGCTTTATCAAATTATAAAAATCTGAAAATATATAAGAAGATCATTATTCACTTTTTTTTTCTACCTGATCTTTTAGGAAACCACCTCACCCCAAAATTACCGATGTATAAGATTTTTCTGTCTTACATAGTGTCTGCTTGAAGCTATAATTATTCAAAATAGTTAGAAAAATAAATTTAATATTTTCAAAATTTTGGAAATATGCATTATTTTAAATAAATTTTTGGTGGAGTGAACTAAATTGATTTGAATGCTTTCTTTTTTAAATGTAGCAATATGAAGAATAAAGTTACATCTTGACTTTAAATTGCTATAAAATATGTTTAAACATTAAGGTGTGTATAAATGTCTACTGTGGCTTTCTCTGAATTATACAAGTTCAGACTTATAATACCAGTTCATGAGTAAAGAATTCATGTTGTATAATTGAAAATTATATCTTGATAAAAGATAATTCAAATTTGAAATTACTCATAAAAGGTGAATGCAAATATGTGGCAAATTATAATTTCAGTTTACAGGAAATTCTGGGCCATGGCTGTAAACAGCATTTTGGATATGGTCTTGCTGTGCAAAGTAATAGCAAGTTCCTTGCTAACAAGAAATTTTTTGAGCCTTTTCCCAGTAAGACTATTGTTCAGGAAGAGTTCAATAGAAGTTTAAAATCTATTCTACTGAGATACAAATTCCTCAACTAAATGTCTATGAAATTCTGGGTAGAATTTTTGTTCAAGTTTGTGCTTAAGAAGGTAATTTTTAAATTGCTGTGTATTTTTCAGACTGTGCTTTCTACCACACTAGTCGCATATGAATGAAGGGGATTTTCCACTACTGTGGATTTTTTTTTTTTTTTACAAGCAAATGTGAAGAAGACGGAAGAAACAACATGGGAAATTAAGTTATTTTGACTGGGAGAGGGGGGTTAATTATATTTGGGCATTTCCAGGAGAGTTCCACCTGGGTAATAATTTTTTCTTCGAGAAGTTCACATACGCTTTAGAAAAACCATAAAATAACTGTTGAGAACATGAGCAGGTGATGTCTGGATTCAAGAGAGAATTATTTGGTCTCCTATTCCAGTGAAACAGCACACAAATGCCAGGCCTAACAGCTGAAGATGAAGAGAGAGAGTAGTATCTTCAAAGGTAATGATCTGGGAGATAAAGTTTTCTGTTAGAAAGTTCCCTGTGTTAAGATGAGGCAGTAGTCTCTAACATTATCTTTTGGTTGAAAAACAAAGGTACAACAAATGGAATTAGCCCGTCATATATGGGCGTAGTGAGGCTAATACTGCACTATAAATCTAGTCCTGGTTTGTCATTCTAAAGAGAGTTCTGACAAACCAGAGAAAGTGCAAGGAAGAGGAAAACACAGATTCATGCCCTGTAAGTGCTGTATAGTTGTTAGTAATAAGTTAACATATGTTTATTAAAAAAAATCACTGAAGGCTTACTTCAGCCGACGTATACGTATTTTCTTGTAGAGAAGATAGAGTTCACAATATAGAATTTTGCTTAATAAGTTTGAGGAGAATTTAACAATAATCGAGTCGCTAATTCTGCACAACTACATTGTAACTATTGTAACAGACTACTTAAGTGGCAGTTTGCTGCTATATATGTGAATATTCTCAAGTTAAGGTTTGATGCTTTTTATACACACTAAACATGATACTAGTCTTAGTACAAAACTGACATGGAGAATCCATTTGTCTTCTGTTAATGTAAAAGATAGAACTAGTTTTAAATCTATGGATAATTCTACCTCAGAAAATGAAGGAAAGGAGAAGATTGTTGGATATGGTTTAGTGCACACAAATCTTGTGTACTAGAATACAGTCTGATGTATCTGAAGAAGACACAGCTGAGTTAGGTAAGGTGCAGACAATGAGAGCTAAAATGGGCCAGAGGATGGAATAGCTGCCATGTGATGAGAGACCTGAAAGTCTGGGACTACTCCATTTTGAAGAAGAGATGGCTGAGGTGACTGTGGGGGTTATGGCTGAGGTCTGCAAAATTATGGGGGTAGAGGAAAAAGTGAAAGAACAGGTATACACCCATTTCATAATAATAAAAATGTGGTGCTTGAGGAAGTTAGTAGAAGATTGATTAAAAGTCGATAGAAGAGGTAATTTGCTGCATGGTTTTTTTTGAGGCAGACAGGATCTGTAGTTTCAAAGAATAACATCAAAATTTGTTGTACAGGACACTCTTAAATTAGTACTAAAAGAGGTGTGAAGTGAATGGACCTCAAGAAGTGCTCAGGCTAATGTGCCCAGATTGCAGTTTCTCTGGAGACATGCTAGCAAGCTACGTGTACACACCGTATGAGCTGGCCAGGCATTTCTGTGGTATTCCCTTCAGAAATACATGTATTTTCAGCAAGCATTGTTCACCACTCTTTGTTCACCACTGTACCTTTTCCAGAAAAGCTGATTTGGAGATTCTTGTACCACACTGTTGATAAACCTAGGAAGTGAAATGAAAAGCAGTGGAAGCGTTTAAGCAAATGTATTTTATAAGTTTGGAAAATTACAATGTTACTGTTACAGATGGTGGAGCTCACATGTATGCCAGTGGTATGGCAATGTGTGTTATATATTGCTGTGAGGCAGGAGACACCAGGATTTACAGTTATTTTACAGGATGCCTTCTGATGCTTTAAAGCATGCAGGTGATGTACATTAGTGGAAAATATATTTTTTTTTAATAATCCTTCATCTCAGACATACTGTTCAAAAGAAGTGTAACATGTCCACTGACCTTTTTGAATATCTGTGGTCTAATGAAAGTGACTTAAAGGTTGTAGCATCTAAAGATGTGTGCATTATAATAATAATAAAAAAAAAAAAAAAAAGAGTTAAATTGCAACTCAGAAAGATCACATTGTATCTTCTTTTAAATGCAGCTTCTCAGAGCTGGTTGATAAGGATTTCCTTAAAAAATATGAGTGGTATATAGTTCCTTTTCAAGTTAAATCTCATAAGAAATTAATTTAAATTACCTTAAAATAATTTGGCAATGAAGTAATTAAAGATCAATTTGTTATTAAAGACATTTATTAAAATTTTAAGTACTCTATGAAATAAAAATATAGTTATACTATCCCTTTTACAGACCTCAATAAATATTTTTATTCAATGGCTAATTGATTAACATACACTAGCTGTATGACACAACTGCATTTTTATGATCAACTTTGGTGGTAAATGTTTATCATTTGGCTATTGACTATTTATATTGCATTCTTGCACCCGCAGCAAGTTTGTTGAAGACACCAAGCTGTGTGGTGCGGTCGACACACGAGGGAAGGGATGGCATCCAGAGGGACCTGGACAGGCTGGAGAGGTGGGCCACTGCCAACCTCATGGAGTTCAACAAAGCCAAGTGCAAGGTCCTGCACCTGGGTCGGGGCAATCCCAAGTACAAGGACAGGCTGGGTGGAGAGTGGATAGAGAGCAGCCCTGAGGAGAGGGACTTGGGGGTACTGGTGGATGAAAAGCTGGACATGAGCCGGCAGTGTGTGCTGGCAGCCCAG
>NW_010258447.1:12906-20519 GCF_000690775.1 Eurypyga helias
CAGGACAGGTGGTAATGGGTTTAAATTGAAAGTGGGTAGATTTACTTTGGATGTCAGGAAAAAATTCCTCAAGCAGAAGGTGAAGAGATACTGGAAGAGGTTGCCCAGTGAAGCTGTGGGTGCCCCATCCTGGTTGTGTTCAAGGCCAGGCTGAATGGGGCTTTGAGCAACCTGGTCTAGTGCAAGGTGTCCCTGCCCATGGCAGGGATGTTGGAACTAGATGGTCTTTAAGGTCCCTTCCAACCCAAACCATTCTGTGATTGAGGTATGCTCTGGCCTCCCAACAGGCTGGGCCAGAGTGCTGTAACCCCTCTGTTAGGTGCATGCTTCTTTTTTTCTGTGGGAAACGTTAGTTCAAGACACTGTGTCTGCCAGTGTTTGTTTGTTTGTTTGTTTGTTTTAATGCAGATCAAAAATAACTAGTTCCGTTGTTGCAATCTTGTAACAGTTGGTCACATTTTTAGGGTATGCCTGCTTCCTTCTAATGTGTGAAGTTTTGTTGGATGTTGGAACTTGTAACAAGTAATTTAGAATTTACTAATACATTGTTGCTTCTTATTATGCTGTTTAAAAGGTGTTCCTAAGTTCTTACAAATACCTCCAGGCTAGATAGAAACAAAAAGTGTAACTTTTTTTAAAGATTTATTTCTTTTCATTCCGCTTTTGGTAAACAAACATGATTCTGTTAGCTTGATGATTTGCCTTCTACTTAGCATCTCAGTTTTGCTTTTCACTCCTGAATTATAGACTTCTAAAATAATACAGTGAAATGAAGTGCTTTGAAGACTTATAATAGTGTGGATAACATGAGTAAGCTAAAAATAGCTTTTAGATTTGCATGAAAAATGTGTGGGATTTTCCCATGGCAGAAAACCTTTAGAAAAATTTTCTCAGCTATATACTATCTGCCAGTAACTCAGTACCTACCTAGTGCAGGATCTCATTTGGTGTCTTGAGGAAAGAAACTGAGAATGTGTGAGAATTCATCACTGATCTCAATTATCTCAACGTAGATACTGATAGGTTATATATATACAGTTGAATGACAACTGAAGCATGCATAAACTGGATCCCTGAATCTTTCTGGAATTTTTTGTGTATCAGCTGGGGTGGGGGGGAGGGGAAAGAAAAGAAAAGCATTTCTTCTCATAGCTATCTAACTTACAGGTATTGCTAAAAAGTAACAAATGCATGTCCAAATGAAGAAAAATAATTTTCTGCTTCTTTTTTTTTCGTTATGAATAAATGTGAATATGGAGGGTATAGTGGATTTTTAACTAAATTTGGCCATGAATTTATTTATCTGATTTTGAAAGAAGTTGGAATATTTGGATAGATTTGTAGATTTTATTTATATGGAAATATTATCTTTCTAGTCAAATTATTCTTAGATCACTAAGTTCACCCTTATTGTTTACCTTTTCAATAGCCAGAAAAATCCACCTTTTGTCTGGAAGGCACCACACTGTTTCTCTTTATATGTATAGACTAGAAATTCTGTATGCATTCCTCTCTTATATCTGCACTTGTTGACTGAGAATTTATGAGTGTCTTTGGTAATAAATGTTTGTTTCTACCATTGAGCTGATCTGACAAGCCTTTAGCATATTTTATTTGGTCTGTTTTTTTTTTTTTTTTTCTTTTCTATGAGTGCATGGTCCAGTCTCTTATCTTTGTCTGCAAAATACACTTTAACCTTAGGGCAAAGATGCACTACTCTCACATCCTGAAGATGAAGAGTTTGGATCTCTTTGATGTTAATATATCTGTCATGTCTTTCCATTTTACAAAGAAAGCATTTTGAAGGATCAGTGATAATAAAAAATGGGTCTCTAATAAAAGAGGACCAAAACTAAACCTCTCAGTTTACAGATTTTATGTCATATTTGTGGCCCTTACAATTTTCCTCATATCAACAAGATAATTTTTCTGATTATGTGTTACTATTCTCTTACTAAGATGTATTTATATTTACTTATTAGACGATGATCAGAATGTATAACTGTAAGTGCAAATCATTATTCCACTAGAGCTATAGATATCTTAAAATAGAAAGGGGGGCTATCTCTTGTGCATAGATCAACCTCAAAAATGACACTTGTCTGGCATCTGACTGTAGACAAGAGAAGGGTCTGTAGTGAGACTGTCACCCCCAGTATCTTAGCTAAAACTAACCTAACAGGGAGATAAATAATCCTTATTTGTAGCTTTTTATCTTAACCAATGTATTCGGACATTATAGGTAAATTTTAATAGATTTGAGATTTTGGATTGAGAAAAAAAAAAGTTGTGAAGGTAGGAAAGAACTCCTTGCTATGTGAGCGAATACTTCTAGGAAGATGCAGGGCAGCTAATACACAATTTCAAGGAAAGCTGCTGTCTATAACTATACAGTGGTAATACAGGCACTGAGATCACAGTGGTATCCACAAGATCATTTTAGAAGGCTACTGCAATTCAATTCCAAGAAATGGGTCAAAAAAATAAAAAGGTTCTATTTCATACCATATGCTGATTCACTTATAGTGAAATGCTTTGAGAATGAAATTTTAGAAAAAATCTTAAATCACATCTCTGTGAAAGTATTTCAGTGATGTTAATTTCTGATTAAAATGCTACTGTTTTATTGAAGATTAGTAATTTATACTATTACTTATGTTCTGGAGGAAAAGTTATGTTCTGTAAATACATTTCCTTTCTGCTTAGTGCACATCACAGTGCAGAAAAGACAATTAACATAGTCATGATTTAAAGGTGAATAAAAAATGTTATCACAAACACCATTTAACTGAAAAGTGTTTTTTACGATAATTTAAATTTTACCACTGTAATATTTATCTCTAAATGCTCCCAATATAAAAGCTTTTAAAAGAGTCTGCAAGATTTTCTGATAACTAATTTAATTTCCCTTTTCTGCCAAAATACCTGATTTCAAAAAGACAGCAGAATTTATGGTCTAAAAATAGCGTTGATGCTCCAGTCTTCTTTTTCGTTACAATCTGCGTACTCAGCTCCAAGTTCTGCCTGTCCTTTAGGGCAATGTGTGTGTTGTCCCTATACGAGTACTACTAGGTGTTTATACTTCTTACGGTGTGTGGTCCAGTTTCATTCAGGCAAATCTGGAAGGTTTTTCTGACTGGAGATGGAGGTCAGCAGGCGATGTCTTCTTTTTGCCCTGGCCTGGGTGAAATGTAGGGAGTTGCTGTGCACATGCAAAGCCTAGCAACAGGACATTCCTGAACTTCACCATGCACTCACTGTATGTTCTGTGGAACCAGAGAGCTGCTCTGAAGAAAATTAACTCTATCCCAGCCAAAACCAGCCCATTCTCCACCCCTTAGTCCATACCATTTATGTCATGCTCAGATCTCACACTAATCTAATTCTCATACCACCACCCCATTTGTCATCCTTTATTGTAATACCCAGATAGCATTGCCTTAGTCTGTGGACCACCCCTGTAAATGTCCACAAATGTGGACAGAAGTCCACAAAATGTCCATTGAGTTAATTTAGTCCAGTACTTTGGAGCCCATCTTTTATGGTGGTCACTCAGGACAGGTTGTGCGTTGTGTGCAGTTACTGGGCACCAAAGACAGTTCAAGTCAGGTCACTGCTGCATTTGCACTTCTTCCTGCATGGCTTGTCTTCCATTGGTTCAGGTCATTCATGCTATAGTAATTCCAATTCCCATAAGGTGTTACAATAATTTAAAGGTGTTTCCATTACAGTCTCCACCCCTTGTCCCTTTGGACCAGACCATCAGGTTTAACACTGCAGTGAACTCCTCTGCTTGCTCCTGCTCCTTCTTGGACTTATCCATAGACTGCAGTCCCTTAGGTTTGTACCTGGTCCAAGTGGATCCTTATTTATAAGCCACAGTTTCTCCAGGGGTATACCTGCTGCAGCATAGACTTATCCACAGCCACAGTTGCTTTGAGGTTAACCTTCTCCAGCCTGACCTTCTCCATTGGCCACAGTCCCTTCAGAAATAAACCTGTTCCAACATGTCCTTACCCACGACTGCAGTCCCTCCAGGGATGCAGTTGCTTTGTTGTGGGCTTATCCATGGCCATATACTTTGAGGTGCTCCAGCATGACCTCCATACAGCCACAGACACGCTGGGTTGTCCTGCTCCCATGTGGGCTCATCCACAGGTCACAGTCCCTTCAAGTTGAGCTCACACAGGAGTTCCAACCTGTCCAGTAGAGCAGCACAGATACAGCAGCAATTCCCTGGCCATCTGCCAGACCTGTGTTCCCAAGCACTGCAGAGTAAGATGATGAGCGGTACAGCAGTACAGCAAACAGCAAGAGCAAAAAGCAGCCCCTAATAAGCGCTAGACTGTAATGCACAGTAAAGCAAGCAAACCTGATGGCAAGTGCAGGAGTCTGCCCATTGATAGCTAAACAGCAAAACCAGCTGCAAATTCTACCTAGCACGCTGGGATCAAATCTGTTGTTATCTCAAACCCTTCAAGCCCCACGTTGGCTGCCAAGAAGACTGTCATGGTTTAACCCCAGCTGTCAACTAAGCACCACACAGCTGCTTGCTCACTCCATCCCAGTGGGATGGGGTTAAGAATTGGAAGAGTAAAAGTGAGAAAAGTCATGGGTTGAGATAAAGACTCAATAAGTAAAGCACAAACTGTGCTTGCAATAAAAGCAAAACAGGAATTCAATCGCTGCTTCCCATCAGCAGGTGTTCAGCCATCTTCAGGAAAGCAGGGGTCCATCACATATAACTTTTAGTTAAGAAGACAAAATGCCATAGTTCCAAATGTCCCTGATATCCTTCTTCTTCCCCCAGCTTATATACTAAGCATGACATTATATGGTATGGAATATCCCTTTGGCTAGTTGGGGTCAGCTGTCTCACCTGTGTTCCTTTCAACTTACTGTGCAACCCCAATCTACTTGCCGATGATGTGATTTGAGAAACAGAAAAGGCCTTGACTCTGTGTAAGCACTGCTTAGCAATAACTACAGCGTACCTGTTTTATCAGCACTGTTTGCAATACAAATACAAAACAAAAAACAGCACACCCTCCTTTTCTACTGAGCTATGAATTTCATATGTGCCTCACCCTGTTAGTTTAGCAATTCAGATTCCCTGTATCCTTGTTTTACCATCTCTGCTTTTTCCTATGCAACCCTTTTAGTCTTCAGCTGTCTTTATTCTTTTCTCTTGTAAGCTTCTCCACTCCTCTCTTCATGTCAAAATAAGCACCAATTTTCATTTGTCCATGGAATCTAGTACAGAAGTGTTGTCAACTATGCATCACAAAGCAGAAACAAAGTGGAAGCAGCCATGTGGAAATAACTTGATAAATTCATAAAAAAATTTTCATCTAAGTTGCAAAAAGTTGTTAGAGGTCAGTAAAGTAGTCTTACAACATAATGTTTAAGCAGTAGCAGCTTTTTTCTTCATATTCAAATGGACATGTTTTCTCACTTTATTTATGATGTTGGATATTTAGAATTGTTTTCACTTGACCACTGCTTCCAAAAATGACAAAGATCCTTTCAGTGATATCTATGTTGACTGATTGAATAAGCAGTGAGACAGACAAGACTAGTTTTCTTCTAATCCTTTAGTACATTCAGTGTAAAAGGCTGAGCTCTCATTAATGACATAAAAATAAGCCAAACTAATTTTTTCTCTGTCAGGACTAGACAGAACTTTTCAAAGGGAATTGTAATTGTGCACAAGTAATCTATTTGTTTTCTTTGGTTTTACCTCTGCATAGACTTTTAAGAACAGTCATTTTTTAAAATTTCACATACCTCCCCAACTTAGTAGACTATGACATCTGTAGAATTGATAGCCCTGGTAAAGTTATTTTTTTCCTTTTCTGCATACTGTATTTTTAAAGCAACCAATGTGTTTTATTGATTCTGTTTTATTTTTTTCTGAGACTGATGTAGCACAACTTTCACACTGTAGGTAGCTGTAAGAAGAATGTAGTTCTCAGGGTCCTATCCTAAAAATGGAAAGTTTGGATAAACCTAATTGATTATGGGCTTGCTGTTGTTCATTATCTGAAATAGTCTGAGTAATTAAATCATTAATTGATTGGCACTGATCCCTTGCTAACAGACAGTAAAGCCTAGTGCTTTCCTGCTTGATCCTCTAAGACCTGCCATTTCAGTTCTTCATGCAGCTCGTCATTTGCGGTATTTGTGCTGTCAAGAGGCATGAAGTCAGTGCACAGCGCTGTAGCTCTCCAACATGAACAGCACAGGGAGAGGGTTAACCTAACCTGCTGGTTGCACTTTCAGACAAGCTGCTCCTTGAACTGTGTTGCCTCAGTGAAAAATAAAAGACAATACCAAACTGACTGTGTCTAATTAATGCTGGACAATGAACCATGTAATGGAGTTCATTGTAGAGACCTGACTTGGTTTTTTGACAAGTTATTTTCATTGTTTTGATTTTGTGTTGGGATTCTTTATAGATGTGAATTTTAATAGTGTGTTAGGTATGGAACAATTGCTATTTTCTTTTAGTGGTATCAGGTTAGACATTTACCTGTCCATAATCGGGAGTGTAAAGTTGAATCTGTATAAAAAATTCAGTGAATGAAAATTTGTTTCTAGTAATTTTGATCAGCTAGTACTGTATCAGCTAATACTGTATCACTTAGTACTGATCAAACTATTGTTCAGCTCATACAATCAGCTAGAACTGAAACATAATAGTGAGTTTTTGAGACCTATGTCATTGACAATGGCTGATTTCTCAGGCTTGTATGGCAGAGTCTGCAATTTTTTTCTAACCTAGGTATCTGGGATATTAGGAGAAATTTCCTCATTGAAAGGGTTGTGAAGCATTGGGACAGGTTGCCCAGGGAAGTGATTGAGTCACCATACCTGGAGGTATTTAAAAGATGTGTAAATGTGGAACTTAGGGACATGGTTTAGTGATTGACTTGGCAGTTTTAGGTTTATGGATGGACTTGATGGTCCTAAGGGTCTTTTTCAACCTAAATGGTTCTATGATTCTATGTTAGGAACTTCTTGTAAATAAAGCACCTCATGAATTTGGAAATTTCTTGCTTAAATTCTAACAACTGATCCATTGTGTTTGCCTGAATATCCATAATAACTTTTTTTTTTTTTTGCATTGCCTCAGGGATTCATTTGGATATACTTAAGAATGACATTTGTCCTTGAGTTCATTAGGGAAGTAAAATGAAAATGGAGAGATTGTTAATTTGTTTCCTTAACATATTTTATCAAAGCTGTGCACAAGGTGCTTTTCTGGGGGACCCGGGCAGCATAGAGAAATGGTCTGACAGGTGCCTCATGAAGTTTAAGAAAGAGAAGTGCCAAGCCTTGCACCTTGGCAGGAATAGCCCCTGGCATGCTCGGGGTTGAGCAGCTGAGAAGCTACCTGACAGAGAAGGCCCTAGGGGTCCTGATAGACAAAAAGTTGACCATAAGCCATCAATGTGTCCTGGCAGCAAAGGGTGCCAACAGATTCCTGGACTGAGGTGATCCTTCCTCTCTACGCAGCACTGGTGAGATGCACCTGGAGTGCTGTGTCCAGTGGTGGGCTCCTCAGTACAGGAGAGACATGGACATGCTGGAGTGAGTCTGGGCCAGGGGCA
>NW_010258448.1:0-2133 GCF_000690775.1 Eurypyga helias
TGTGATTCTATGATTCTAAGTAAAAACACACGAAGCGAAACGCTGCCAACGCTTCGCCCAAACGCTGCGAATGAAATCGCAACCGCGGGTAACTGGGAGTTGAGAACAGGCGAAGTCTGGGCAGCAGCGCTCCCGCAGCACGGCGTCGGGGAGCCCATCGCAGTCAGCAGGCGTTGGATGGGGATGTGCGAGCCCGTCGGGGGCCTGAGCACGAGGCTGCAGCGATGGCGCACTGGGACAGTGCCCTGCGAGGGCTTCGCTCTCTGCCCGGCTCACCTCGCGCCCAGGAACCGGCCACGCACGGAGCAGCTTTGAAAGCGGAGGAGAGTTTGGTTTCCCCCACGCCTTCCACTTGCCCTGCCTGCCTCCCAGCCAGAGCCAACGATCTGGCCCCCTGGGACCCACCTTCAGCCAGGAATAACTTCTGACTTGAGGCAATTTTAGTAGGTCACTGGAGCCGCTGGCTTTTCCCTTTGGCAGTTGTGCCTCTCTTCCCTATGAAAATCAAGTTTTCTTTCTAACATGAATGTGCCTCTTGTAAGCTGATCTGCAATATAATTATTTTCTCCCTTGCTCAGCAAAGTTTGCGAAACTGGACATTTTCCCCGCCAAAGCCAGACAATGAGGCCTTGTCTACGCTGCAGCACGGTAGTAAACAATTCCCTCTGGGGCCGCCATCCGTTCAGCTCGCCTGGTGGGAGCCGGTTGTTAAAATTTCTTCCTGGAGACTGAGCCTCCCGGTTCAAGTGGACTGCCCCATACGTCAGAGCCACAAAACATTTGTGGGGTGAGATTCTGCAGGAAGACTTTTGTCTTTTTTGTTTGATTTTTGCCACGGACATGCAGAAGCCGATGTAAAGCTTCGCGAAGTCACGCAAGCCAGAACAAGATCACGTCAGATCTGCATCATTAAAAAAAGTATCAGGATAAAGAGAGCAGGAAAACCCTACCTGCTGTGCTGTGCGTGTCCACACGGAAACACTCACACGTCCGAACTCTGCGGAAACTTGGCCCGGCCAAGCTGGGTTGCTGAAGCTCGGCACGGTCTGCGGGTGCTCCCCACCAGCCTCCCACCCACCCCAGCATCCCGCTCCTGCCACGGGGCTGCCTGGGCCGGAGGGACCTTGTCCGGGCCCTGCTGCCTTTGCGGGGCCGAATGTACAGAACGTGGCTCCAGCCGGGCCCCAAGGGGACACTAACGGTTCATCGGATCACGTTTTACTCCAGCTGCACGACGCTGCTTCACAGTGAAGTCTGAGCCCAGCACGTCTCGGACGTGGCGTAACGTTAGCGACCGCGTCCCGGGGCTCAGCGCTGCCGGCGCCTCAGGCTCGGGTAGAGACGGACTAAGCTGTCTGCCGGAGAGCTCTGCCCCCAGGCAGGACGGGCCACAGGCTCGTGGCTGTGGACAGCACAGCTCCATCCAGGCCAAGCACGCTCCTGCGGGAAGAGGCACCTTTAGCTGCTGTTTACCCAAACGGCTCCGGGCTTCATTTGATACCAAAAGAAACCAGACACTTGGTCACCGTTGGGATTTTTCCTCCAGGGGAAAAGGCAACTCAGCATGGAATCCCCGGATCCCTTCGAAAGTGTTATCACTGGTTTCGGGCACCTCAGGGTGGAAGATGTTGCGGCAATGAGGGCACACAACTGGCAAGCCCTGGGTCCTGCGGAGGGCAGCAGGAGGGAGCGGAGGGCTCACCCTGACACGGCTGCCCGGCCAAGCGCCAGCCGTGCGGACGTGGCCGGAGGGGTGCAAGGTGTGCGCCCACTGGTTCCAGGGTAAGGCACAGGCCTGGGCTCCGGGGCGCTGTTGGCGTGTGTATCACGGCAGGCCAGGGCGGAGTGTGGGGAGCCGCAGGGTTTGAGCCCATCTTCCTTCCTTACGCAGAGGATGGGGACTGAGAGGTCCAAGCCCCGGCAGGCAGAGGGACTGGGGCAGGAAGGGGAGGAAGAGGAGCCCTCGTCCTGCTGGCCAAGAGCAGCTTGTGCAGCTCCTGCAAAGGGGCCTGGCAGGGGGCAGCGAGACGTGTGGTGCAAGAGCTGGTGCTGACATTCCTGGTTACATGTGCCAATGTGCCCCTTCACCTCCAGCACAGACCCACCCTCCTTCTCCTACTGCTCTGGGGAGTG
>NW_010258448.1:2184-3711 GCF_000690775.1 Eurypyga helias
ATTCCCAGTCCTTTGGGGGAACGGGGGTGCTGTCCTAACACCACCTGTAAAGCTGTTACTGTCCTGCTAACGGGCCTCACAGTCGTGTAGCTACAAACTAAACACACCTTGGATCCTGTTTTCACGCTGCAGAAGGTCCAGGGGAAGGGTGGGGGCCATCAGAGTCACCCAGTCCCTGAGGGTTGAAAATATAATGTGCTGTTGCAGAGACCATCAGGCTTTTCTTCCTGGAGAGGGTGGTGAGGCACTGGAACAGGTTGCCCAGAGAAGCTGTGGATGCCCCATCCCTGGCAGTGTTCAAGGCCAGGCTGGATGTGGCTTTGAGCAACCTGGTCTAGTGGAAGGTGTCCCTGCCCATGGCAGGGGGTTGGAACTAGATGGTCTGTAAGGTCCCTTCCAACCCAAACCATTATACGATCAGTATTTTCCTACTATCAGTCACATACGACTGTATCCCAAAGCCCAGAGATCCACAGCCCATTTTCCAGGTCCTTCGGCACCTCCGCAGCATGAAGGATTCCCGAGCCTTGCAGGGCTCGGGAGCCTCAGCTGCAACGGGAACCCGCTGCTCCTGCAGGCTGTGCAGACCCACGCCGGCCCACAGATCGTGCCCAAAAGCTTTGTGCCCCTGCAGCCCCACGCGCTGCAGAAACGAGAGCAGACCCCACACCTCGCCCCCCAGGCCCCAGCTTTGCCCAGAATGGAGCTGGGAAGAGCCGAGCAGCCAGGCAAGGTGTCCCATACAGCTGTTGCCTAAGGAGTTAACCAAAACCGAGATTGGCACAGGGCTCATGTTTCCGGGTCTTTTTTTAGCCGCTATTTAATTGCCTGGTTCTAGGCCACAAGGCAGGGCATGCCACAGCGTTCGCGAGGGGCACTCCTCCGCATCAGAGGGGGGGACTACAGAGACCCCAGGGCCAGAGAGAGGAAAGGAAGTCAAAAAACACCAGATAAGCCCGTCTCCTCCTCAGAGCTGGTCCCAGGAGGCTGGCACAGGAGACCGAGCCCGGGCCTTGCAGGCTGCAAGGAACGGGGAACCCTCCCGAGAGCGAAGCAAACCAGGGAAGTGACCACTGTCCCAGCAAGGAGGGGTCTTTGCTCGTGCTGGGGCTGTGGGAACCAGCTGCCAGGCAGGGGCAGCTGGAGCAGCACGCTCCAGGCCGGCAGGGCGAATTACATGGATTACCGACAGACGCGGCCGCAGGCCCCCAAGGCCTCACCGGGCAGGGACGGAACCTGGGGCAAGAGCGGCTCGCTGCTCGCGCCGGCAGCTGGTGAGGACAGGCCACGGCTCTCGTCTTCCTCAGAAAAGACTCCTGGGCAAGCGGAGACTCCGAATCTTTCTAGGGGTAGAATTCCGTTTCAAAACGAAGAGGGAGGAGCTCCGTGAGAGCTGTCGCCTGTCAGAGGCCTCCAGCTCCCAAGAGACCGAAGACAGCGACGAAGGCGCCGGCTGAGGCCGCGCACCTCCAAGGCGCAGGCCGAGCAAGCACGCAGCGGCTAACGCCGCCCCCCCCGTCGGCAGGC
>NW_010258448.1:3742-57932 GCF_000690775.1 Eurypyga helias
GCAGCACTGCAGAGGGCAACAGAGCTTAAGCCACCATAGGTGCTGCCCCAGCTCCTCCACTACCACGATCCCAAATGACAGTGATTAACGTAGATTCCCTTTGTTGCCGATTACGGGCAAACCAGCCCTCCGCACGTTTCTGGGTTGCATTTATGGACTCAAATTTGGCCTTAAATCAGTTACCGCAAAGGCTCTCTGTAATTTTTCACAGTCAACTGGGCTTATTTGTACGCCCATCTGTGTTTCCAGGAACACAGTGAACACGCTGGTCATCACGGGTCTCTGTTATAGACTGGCTTGGGTTGGAAGGGACCTTAAAGACCACCTAGTCCCAACCCCCCTGCTATGGGCAGAGACACCTTCCACTAGACCAGGTTGCTCCAAGCCTCATCCAGCCTGGCCTTGAACACTTCCAGGGATGGGGCATCCACAGCTTCTCTGGGCAACCTGTTCCGGTGCTTCATGTTCCCATGAAGACAGCTCTGTTGGACAACTTCTCTAAAGGAAACAGCTACAAAGGACTAACACAAGTCTGGGGTTGGGGGAGGGAGACTGGAGAGCAATTTTGTGTGGACTTACTCTACAACTATTGCTGTTTTTCCCCCTTTCTACGCCACGACCGAGCGTTAACCCCACTGGCTTCCTGCTTAAGGTGCATTTTGGTGAATGTGAAGCCCCTCCAGAACCTTTTCTGCCTTCAGCAAATCGAAACCCCTTTTTACAACCAGGAACATTCCCTGCGTACTGCTGAAGACTGACGAGGGAAACCTCCCCTGAGCTGTCCGACTACCCAGCTGTCTGCGTTGCCAAACCTCTGTCTCAGAGCACACGCGTGCGCCGTCCACTCAGGCCCAACGCCCCGCGGCACCAACAACAGCACGTCACCGCGTCATTGCTGCTCCCTCCCTCCTCGTAAGAAACTTCCAAAGCCAGTTTCTAGTCGACCTTAACTGGTTTATTTTTAGTTTTACACTTTGTCCCTCACATACAGTTATTTAAGAGTCCTGTACTGTTAGATTCCTACAAAAATATCAATTTTTCAAAAGCAGAAAAGAGGGAAAGATATATTTTAATATATAAAAGGAAAAAAGCTAAATCTGACATCTCATTATATTCTTAAAAACATTCCAGATGTGTAAAAAAACAAAGAAAATCTCCAGGTCTCTTGGTCTAGTGAGAACGTGCACTTCGCAGGGGTTTCCTTCGTTCTCCTGACCCTAAAATCTTTCCATTACGTGTCCTATTCTTGCATTATTGCCTCAAAAGACACATATACCGTTTTTAAAAGGTTTGTTCCAAACCAACGGGAGCTCGAGGGAAGAGCCAAAAAGCAGGGAGTCAGCATTTGAATTCGTAGCAAAGAAAACAGTGAGCTGCAGGCACGAGGCGGTGGGAGGAGGAGAGCGAAGCCGAGAGCATTTCGAACGCACACTGTTGCCTGCGAGAACCCATCACCGAACCTTCTTGGAACCCGAAGCAGCTACCGCTTTCCGCAGCCAAATTCTGGGGTCAGTTCATTTAGTAACCCCGTTCGGGAACCAGAAATGTTCGCTGTCGTCTTCACGTGGTAGGTTTTTATTGCAGGAAAATTCCTTACTGTCCAGTGACGAACAGCAAATACATCCAGGCATTTTCCATGACCTTGACAAGAGACAAGGCATCCTCGGAGGTACAGCATTTATTTTATTTGAACGGTTTCCGTGTCAAAGCTTCCTCTGTCCCACAGAAGCGTGCAAAGCACACATACTTTTAAAATATGATTAAGCACACAGTTCTGTAATTAAAATCAGCCGTTTGGAAGCCTAAAGGCATGGGGTGGCAGAAGGAAAAGGTCAGCGATTAGGAATTTGAAAGGAATCAAGCACTGGCCGCTGTTTCACACACAGGAGGAATGAAACCTACTGGCAAAACAAACTGCCACAGGGAAAAAAAATAAGCAGCTCCGGCCTATTAGAAATGCTCAGAACCAGATTCCCAGGAAAACAAATTTAAGGGTGACATAGTGTTACTAAACTAATTTAGTTACTCCAGGTTCCCCCTGGCTTAAGATAAGGTTACGATTCTTTCGGAATATGCAACGTGTGTCTAAACCATGCCATAAATTCCCTTTCCGAAGGCTTTCCGTGACAGCTGTCAGAGCCTGCATGACTCTCCTGCTGACCCATACTCTCTTTTCCAGGTCACTAATACAGGACTTGTGTCAAATATTAAAACAGAAGATAAGCAAAAAGCAATAGTTGTACGTAACTGCTTTGAAACAGACGATTTTGAACAGCCAGGTGAAGAAACCGCAGGCTCCGGAGTAACTTTACGCATACGGAGCTTGAAGGGCTTCTCTCCCCTGCATCACACCACGAAATCATAAAACGCACCCAAAGTTCGTGTATCCCCGGGCGGATGGAACAGAGACACAGCTCCGCAAGACGCGGCTTCCCAGCAGGGCGCACGCTTGAGCCGTGTACAAACTCCCTGACGGCGGAAGGACATCCCGCTCAGCGCCCGCGCAGCCTCCGTGCTGGGCAGGTGAAATTCCTGCGTCGCCAAACATGGGGAACTTCGGGGGTTGGGGCGGGGGGGGGAATCCCAGCTGTCGTTGCTGGAATGGAACAGTAGGACAGGGGATGATGCTCCTAAACATAAAGCAAAACGCACCACTGAATCCTCCGTAGTCTTGACGGCAACGGCCTTTGCCTTTTCGGAGCAGCTCAGAAGCCCCTCGAGCACACCCTAACTCCTATTTACAAACTCGGTAGGAAAAGATTGTGTGTACACTCGTTAACAAACCATCTCTCCTAGGCTGAAAATTTCATTTGTCAAGAAAACTATGAAAACAAAACCTGCGTACAAAAATATAAATATCTTTACAGCCTGCAGGCCCTCCACATCCAACAGCTGAAGAAGGGTACCCGCAGGTTACTGAGTAAGCAGTGGCAGAGAAGAATAAAAAATACATCTTGTGATTCAATACTGCCCTATTTCCCTGGTAATGAGCATTTTTGTTGACTTTTTTTTTTTTTTGCTATACACAGCTTGTGCAAATGCAGTGAGGAACCTCTGAGTACCTTTCCTGAATTTATAAAGAAATGGAAGGTTTGGAAAGATATCCACATATTTTCATATATACATTCACATATACACCTTGCTCACAACAGCCCTGAACGCGCCCGGTACTTTTACTAAGCAACATTTCCTATTAACATTCCTGGTCACCAGGTACATCTTGAAGAACGACGGGAGGAAAGAAAACAAGGACTGGGAAAACACTCGAGCTACTTACTTCAGCAACGTATTTGAAGACGCAGCAACAGGGTGCCTGAACGTCTTCCTGCTCTCTGCAGTTTTTCCTTCCAGATGCCCTCAGCATCAAAGGAGGGAGTATTTGTACACAGGCAGGAGGAAAAAGTGGGGAGGGGAGGGGTGCGTGTGTTAAGTTTTGTTAAAGTTAGCATACTGTCTACTTCTAATTACACTGGGAAATGTCATTTTCTTCCCCACGTAGTGAGAGTTACAGATGTTCATTAAGATCTGTGCATAAGCTCTTAAAGAGTCTCTGCCAGAGAACTATCTAGCACCAAAGAACTTTTCACTTCAGCCCTCTGCATAGCCTCAGATTTCCCTTCCGCTGCTCTAGGTATGGAGTTTGAGAGTAACTGCCATCTTATTTCTGCACATTCATCATATTCTGCAAATGTTGAAAACAGCAAATGTGCACAATCCCATTTCTGCATAGATAATTTGCCTGGTACAAAACCAAGCAATCCGGATTTTTTTTCCCCAGCAAGAGAGCTGCCTCCCTACTAGGGGGGTGGGAAAATTTCTTTTCAATCACCTAGGCTGCTCAGTCCTTTGACAAACTACTTCTGTGAAGGACCCAATTTTGGAAGGCTACCATGCGCCCAGCAATGGTTATAGATCCCCCTTGTTTTGTAAAGGGGAAGGAGAACACCCAGAATACGACGGTGAGGTAAAAATATGTCAACATGCTTAAAGTTTCATAGCACTCATTTCTCAATTTGGGGCCCGCCCTCAGACGAAGAGAGCGCCGATGCCGATGGAAAACGAGTGTTGGAGACGAGGGAGGTCGCCGAACTCCCAACACGCCGCTCCAGATCTCCATTCCAGTCTCTGGTAAAAAACACATGCCTTTATTTGCCGGCTGAACTTGAAGGCAAGGTCCCAGCAGTATTCAGTTTGGTAACCACGGGCGCTAACGTGGGCATCGCTTTGTTATCCTGTCCTTCTTGCACAGCTGCAGGCAACGAAGTTTTTACCCCACTGGTTGCCAGTTTTGAAACTACGGGTGCCAGCAAGGGCATCACTTTATTACTCTGCCCTTCCGAGTCCGCAGGCAGACTTGCCGCTTTTAAGCCAAGAGGCGCCAGCTTGGGCATGGGCCTCCACAAAGTGTCAGCACCACTGGCTTCGGGGTTAGTTTTCATCTGGAGCACTGGTGGAGTCATGCTAGTGCTCTCTGCCAAGGCTGGAATGCTTTTCCCATTCCCACCACTGGTTACAGGCAGATTGGGAAGCGGATCCTTCATATCAGCACCTATTACTATCTTCAAAACATCTGCTTCAGATGAAGGCTCCCCAGAGTTCTTCTCTCCGTCAGTAAGGTCATCATCTTCCAGGTGCAGCAGGAGAGGGCTTATCGAGCCACCGCCCTCTGGAACTTCTGAAAGGTCTTTAAAGCCGCCTCCCAAGTGGCCAAACTGGAAGGAAGACCCATCGGCAGCCGTGAGATCACTGGCTGTTCCCCGGTGAGCTTCTGCATCTTCATGGGAGAAATCCGAGTTCAGGGTGCCGGGCAGCTCCGACATCGCTGAAGCATCATCGTTCAGCTGCTGATTGAGGAAGGCAATCTCATTGAGCAGTGAAGTGAGGGTTTCATCCGTGTCATCGCTGTCCTCGATGCTGCTCAGTAACTCATTCGCATCCAGTTCTGCTTCCTCCATTGCAGACGCAACTTTCCTCAACTCCATTTCTATCCTGGAATCCTTGATCTGCAGTTTCCGGAATGGCAATTCTTTAGATTTTAATTTTTCCCCTCCAGTATCCCCGTCTTTCCTCCTGGCTTGGCTTCCCACAAACTCACTGATGCAAAGCTTTTTGCTAAAGGCCTCTGGAGCTTCCTTGGGAGACGATGCGTTCCAGAGCTGCGGAAAGATGTCTTTATTTTCAAAGAAAAGTTTTGTGGGCACCGGGGTATTTCTCCCATCTCCTCCACTGTCTCCAGGGCACTGTTTGGCTTTTTCTTCTGAAAGGATGCTATCGCTCTTCCTGCTTTCAAGGGGTGCTGCCACCAAGGATTTCTCGGAAGCGTGAGCACCTGCAGCTGTCGCTACATTAGAACCTTTGGTTTTGTTCAGGCTCAGGTTCGTGCTTCCCTCGGCAGCCAGTGATGTTACATTAACAATCTTTGGCATCATAAAGGAATCTTCGCTTTCTGCAAAACCAAACACAGCACCATCCATCAGGATCCAGGCTAACCGCACGGTAATTCCTCATTAAATACAATTTGCTGGCTTTCAGACCTTCCTCGAGTAAGCTGCTATTCACATTTCAGACCGCTTACACAGTTTTAGTCGAGTGAAGCCTGAAAACGCTAACAGCTTAACTTTCATCCGGTAGGAGAGCAGCAAGCTCCACATCCGCTATCCCAGAATCGCCTGCCCAGTCCCTTCCTTCAGCAGGCTGGCCCAAGTGCAGCCTGTAACGCTAACGTAACGCTCAGCGTTCCGGTGGTGACGCACAGGGAAAGCAATCGCGATTTTCTCCCTCCCCGTTCGCTCCCATGTACCTCTGACACCCGCATTCTACAATACCGGCTTTCTGCACAACGCTACAGAGGCACACCAGGGACGACGGGATTACTTTTTTGCCTCCTGTTTACAGCGCTCGGGATTTTTCCCCGCCCCAAACCTGAAGCGAACTTTCCTTTTGCATTAAGACCAAAGGACCCCAAGGAAGCAGAAAGCGAGTGGCTTGCTCTTAACACAACAGGCGGCAAGGAGCATGCTGCTGGCAGGAACCACCCCACGCCCAGAACAGCCAGCAGTCTTGGAAAGCATCTCTCCTGCGGGCAGCAGAGCTGGCAGCGCATGGGAAAGGGGTTGTGCCAGAGTCCTGGATGTCACAGGCAAAGATTTTCGTCACCACCCCACACTGTAGCTTCTGCAGCAGGATGCGCTACACCACAGGCACATTCCAGTCCCCACTTACTGTGATTTTGCTGAGGGCAAGGAGGCTCCGTGAGGGCAAGGCAAGTTAAAAAGCTCCCATCTGTAATTCTCTAGAGACCCCCCCTACACTGTTCTAAACACTTAACAGTGATTTTCTTTGAATACTCAGACAATAACATCTATCATTACTTCCTAGTGAGAAAACAATTTCCCTATATTTTTGCAATTTCATTTCGTGTTCCCTGCAGGGAAGCAAAAAGATGTATAAAAAACAAAGAGCCAACCTGAATGGGGCGCTGGAGCTGACACGACTGTTGAGGGCACTGGGTTTCCAGCAGCAGTTGGCAATGTGACGGGAATGGTAGAATTACCAAGGACTCCTTTCACTTGGACAGGAACTGTTGATCCTGGCAGCTGAATCATCACAAAAGCAATACCTTATCCAAGAAAAGGGGAAGGTGGGGTGAGGTGGAAACAACAACCTTTCAGACATTCAGCGAAGCCTGGAAAGTAAGAGCCTTGCACTTCTAGGCAAGACTTTACACTGCAATACCAGCTGAAAGTGGTAAAACCCAGAAATATAGATTGGTTACTCAATTAAGACATCTTCGCTATGTTTCCCTAATTTAGGATTAGCAAAAATTTAACGGATTTTACTTACCTGTTGATAAACTGATAGTTTGAGTTAACTCTATAAAATCTCTCTTATCAGAGTCAGGTTCTACCTCAGTTAAGTTGTTAAAAAAAAAAAAAGCCATGAAAAACTGAAGCCAAAATTAACTAACATGTTATTCTATAAAGCACTCTGCACACCCACGAACAGCATTACACTCATTTTCATTAACACGTTCTCACATGACCGTACCTGGCTGCGTTGTCATGGCAGTGCTGACGGCTCCAGGCTTTACTTCAGTCTGCAGTACCGTGGAAGGAATAGCTGCAACCTGCCCTGGTACCACCGGGCTCTTCAGCGTGAGCACCTGCCCCTGGGGAGTCATCACCAGGCTTGCAGTGGTTAGTGTAAGAGAGGAGGAGGTGTCCTCTGCAAGAGAGAAACATGTAGATCGGTAATTCTGGCACAGCACCCTCGACGGCAAACGATATCCTGTGCTTCTGATATCCCGAAGTACAGTTGTGGAAGGAACTCCAGCTAGAAGGTTTACAAGCCCTAGGTTAGAAAGCTGCTACAGAAGCCACGCAGGCTCCGGGAACTGTGCTGGTTTCAGGCAGGAATCAGCTCCTTTTCTTCACGGTGCAGGCAGCTGGCCCAGGGCGGCCATGGGAGTGTTTCATTCCATGGTACGCCAGGCTCGGGGCACATGTGCAGTTCTCAGGCAGGAAGTGGCTGGCTGGGAGGGGTCACTCAGGAAGTGGACGGGGGGGAGTTACCAAGACTGTGGGCAAGCTTGGTAGCTAGGTTGTTAGCTCCTTTGTTAGCAGTGGGGCAGGTTCATTCGTTAGTGGGCGGGGGGGTTGGCTGGCCCCGGTCATGTTGTCCCTCTCGGGCTCTGTCTAATGCTGCTCGGGACCTCATTGCGTGTTGGTCGGTGGGTGGTGAGCAACTGTAGCGTATGTTGCATTTTCTATTACTTTAATTACTCATTAGTAGTAATATTGTTAGTATTAATAGTATCACTATAATTTTCAGTTATATTCAAGAATTAAATAGTTCTTATCTCAAATTTATGAGCTTCCTTGTCTTTTCCTCCCACTCTCCCTCTGCATTGGAGGGGAGGGGAGCAAGTGGCTGTGTGGTACGTAATCACTAGGTAAGGTTAAACCAGGAAGGTTCCTTTTGGCACCCAACATGGGGCTTGAGAGAGTTGAGATAAGGACAGATCTGATTACTGTGTGATAAGTAGTCGTTATAGCGATGTGGCTGATCAAGACTCTGAGTTTGGGGGTTTTTAAGTTGCTCGCAGAACGGTGGGACCTAGGTGTTGCTGATTATCCTGACCTTGTATGCTTGAACTGGGTTGAAGGGTTCTGTTAGGCTGGTTGGTCTATTACTGGTGTCGGGAGGAACCCTGTATCGGTATTTAATATTGTCAGCACCCTGGTACTTTGCAAGCTATCTCCTGGAGGCTTTCAGTAATTACACCCCTCCTTCTTCCTCCTCGGGGACTCAGCCTATAGAGGAGAGCTTATTCAGTGCTGGCTTGGATGTGGAGAAACTATCCCAGTTTTCTCCCCTCTTCTCTCAGGCCAATGGAAGACATGTACAAGTATTCTGCAAAATTTTTCACGAGGTTGGGGTGACCTGTGGCTGGGAATCAGCTTGTTTCGGAAGTTCCCGTGATCTTGTGTAAAGTTGAAGAACTGTTTGGAAGTGCTGCCCCACCCGTTACTGGTGCTCGGGGCAGAGCTGAAGGACAGGGTGAGTCGAGTCAGTCTGCAGAGGTAAAGGCCATCCAGCTGGCTTTGGATGTTGCTGAAGGAGAGAAATGGCCAGTGCTTTACCTCTACACTGACTGGTGAATGGTGGCAAATGCTCTGGGGGAACAGCTACACCAGTGGAAACAGAGAGCAACTGGCAGCGCAAAGACAAACCCATTTGGGCTGCCGCGCTGTGCCCAGATATTGCTACTGGGCTAGACAGCTTGGCTGTCAAAGCCCATCACGTCAATGCCCACATACCACTGAAGAACATCGATACAATCAGCAGGTGGATCAAGCTGCTAAGATTGCAGTGGCTCAGGTAGATCTGGACTGGCAACATAAAGGTGAGCTGTTTATGGCTAGGTGGGCCCATGACACCTCGGGCCACCAAGGGAGAGATGCCACGTACAGATGGGCTCGTGACCGAGGGGGGGACTTGACCATGGACGCTATTGCGCAGGTCATTCATGACTGTGAGACATGTGCTGCCATCAAACAAGCCAAGAGGGTAAAGCCTCTTTGGTACGGGGGGCGATGGCTGAAATACAAATATGGGGAGGCCTGGCAGGTTGACTACATCACCCTCCCCAAAACCCGCCAGGGCAAGTGCCATGTGCTCACAATGGTGGAAGCAACCACCGGGTGGCTGGAAACATATCCTGTACCCCATGCCACTGCCCGAAATACCATCCTGGGCCTTGAAAAGCAAGTCCTGTGGCGACACGGCACACCAGAAAGAACTGAATCAGATAATGGGACTAATTTCCGAAACGGCCTCAAAGATGCTTGGGCTGAAGAATATGGAATTGAGTGGGTGTACCACATCCCCTACCATGCACCTGCCTCAGGGAAGGTTGAGCGGTGCAAAGGGCTGTTAAAGACCACCCTGGGAGCAATGGGGGGGTGTGGAACTCTCAAACACTGAGGTGCCAAGTTCGCAAAAGCCACCTGTTAGTCAGCACTAGAGGATCTGTCAATTGTGCTGGTCTTGCCCAATCAAAACTTTTACCTACTGTAGAAGAGAGAAATTCCTTGTAAGGCACGTTAAAAGTATGTTGGGAAAAACAGTTTGGGTTACTCCTGCCTCAGACAGAGGGAAACCAGAACGATCAGATGTCTATAAGAGCCCAAGACCACTTGAAGTAAGGACTATTTATTACTACCAAAACAAGAAACATCACCAAATCCTTACACACTATTACAGCGGTACTACCAGGGAGTTTGGACTCGTGCCATTCTTTTGTTCCTTCCTATTTTTATGGTGCGGAAGTCTCCATAAACACCGAACACTCCTACACAAGTTCTCAGCTCCAAAAAAACTTCTCACTGGACAATTCTGTCATTTGATTTAAGAGCAAGTCTTCCACCACTCTGAGAGCCAGCTTGTTTGGGGAGGGATGTTTTAAAAAGTGAATCTATTCTAGCAACTCCAGTATTCTGGGGCTTGAGCTTCAGGTTTTGAGTCAGCAGAAAAAGCAGCACCTTTGAGTGTCAGAATTTACTGCAGGATTGCAGTGAAACTCCATGAGACCAAAGGGCAACTTAACAGCGATTTACTTCCCATCGTTCTGAAACTCAAAAGTCCCGTTCATCTGAAGACCCCAGTAATGCTGGTCTTACCCTTACTGAAAAGAAATTATTTCCACACGTATTGGATGGACACTTCCTGGTCCTACACTCGATTCCGCTTCAAGAAAGAAGTTTCCTACACAAGCAGGCTAGCATTTTGCCCTCACGTGGGGTGCTGCCTCAACACCTGTCCCCTCTTTATCCAAAAACACAGTGCTTTCAACCCACCTGTGCTATGGCCTCCTTTTCTGGCAAGTATCAATGGCTTGCCTCTTCTATTTGTCATAGTAATTTGGTCCACTTCTCTGGAGGGAGCACGTGGTACTTCTCGCTGCATGCTAGCAGTTGAGGTTACAACAGTTTCCTCTGGCTCAGGTCCTGTCTTCTTTTTCTGTTCTTCTACTGCATTTTGTTTGGCATAAATATATTCTAGCTTCTTCAGGACCACCTGTTCAGTTTTCCCTAAAGAAAAATTAGCAGAGTCAACCGATCTTCAAACTCTCTTTCCAAAACTGAAGAGCTGAAGAAAGAACTAAAAATCTATTAAGTTGACACCATTCAACTACTATACAAGAGGTAACCCCCACCAAGTAAATACCAAACTTAACAACGGATGGATGTAACTACCTGTTCATTCTAAGAATATTTTTTTTTCCTACAGAAACATCCATACTTTTTAGAATTTAGTCCTCAGGGAAGCAATACAAGGATAGTTATTTGTAAAGTTTAGGGAGAGGCAGAGGCTTTGGTACTGTTCAAAGCCAGCTGTGTATATTTGCGAAGCACTGAGCAGAAAAGCCGTTTCAGGGAGGGACCCAAGCCTGTGGCTTGCAGCACAGAGATCATGCTATAATTCCTTTAGGCATGAAGGAAAATAAAAGCAGTTATCATCAGCATGATGAGTATGCCACTGAATCAGAGCTTACAGGTCTTTGTTTGGCATCAGGGCCTAAATTTTATGTGAATTGATGACTCATCCAGATCCACAGAGGATTACTCCACTCACTCTCAACTCTTAAAAGCCTTTTCTCTCATTATTCCAGCTAGTCTGCACCCAAAAACAGTCTCACCTGAAAGCGTAGATACTTTTCGAATCAAAATAGCCTGCTTGCGTGTCAGTATGTTCTTCTGTGCAATAATTTTATCCGCCTGATCGGTCAGTCCTTGGATTTCTTCATAGGCCTAGAAGAGAAAAAGGGAATTGATTTATAAACCAAAAATACACAAAATAATCAAATAATTTTCCTTCCCAGAAACCTTTACAAAATTTATTTTGACATTTTCATCGTCTCCAGAAAGCGGGACTCAGAGAATGCATGCGAAGTACCATGCAATGCTAGATTTCCCTAAAAACAAACGGAGAAGTGATAAACATATTGCTCATCCTTCTTCCAAAGCTCAGCTGTTTTAAAGAAAATGCACCACCAACTTTTATCCCACAATCTCAAGGTATAGCTGACAGGCACAATTATGCATCTACAACTTATGTTTTGTTTCCTGTCCTTTACATATTTACAGTTAAGGTTTTTACATCAGTGTAACACTCACTGAAATGCTACCTTCTCCTGCATTAAAAAAGCACGCCCTTGGTGTATTTCACCATCGCCCGATGTACACGTACACCGCGACAGAACAATGACATAACCTTCCACGGTTAAACTCACAAAGAATACAGCAAGGAGAGGGCTAACCTCAAAACATGCATCTCTCTCATCAAGATTAAGCTTTTAGGAATACAGATTCTTTTGGGTATTGTTTCATTCTAGAGAGCCCTGTGAAAGTGACAGAAATTCTCTATTCACAGCATCACTGGGACTCAAGGAGTCCGTATTAGCTTCGTTACTCTGTCCAGATTAAACAGTCCTCCTCCTCGCTTAAGCTTCAAAATACTTACTTGCTTGAGAATGTAGGATTTGGAGACCTTGGGAACGCCGTGTAACCCCAGAGCTCTCTTCAACCTTTCAAAGAGATCTCTTATCGCATTACGTCGCCGGCGTTCGTTTGCTGTGTGCGTCTGGCGGTAATGAGCAAAGACTTCTGCCTCAGTCTTCAGCCTTCTTCTCAAGAACCGAGGTTTCTGCTGAACAAGTAACCGCATTGACCAGTTTAAATAAAAAAAGGTCGTGTCATGGCAAATGACATTCAAAGGCATGCCCGATTTACAAGGTTTGAACAGAGACCTGAAGATTTCATGTCACGCGACTATGTCTTTGTCCAAGTTCAGCGTCAGAGGCACACGCCCTAAGCATGATATTCTGACCAGCAAACGACCAACATAATCACATCAACCCTAAAGGAAATGGTCATGAGCAGTCCCTTCTATTGATAAGCTTTTTTTACAGTACAAGGCTGCTTAGGTAAACCACAGGATTACAGCAAAATCACACATGTGTGAGCCAAATATTTTGTTTGTTTGTTTGCTTGTCAAAACAATCTAACAAATGAAAAAAATAGCATCAACTATAGGATGCCTGAGTTTCTCCCTGGAGTTAAACGAGGTTGATTTCTGTTTTGTTTCGTGAGTACATACGGGCTGGGGCTAAGAGACACTGTAGGTAAGAATGAGAAAGGTGGCACTGAAACTTACCACCCCAGACATCTACCAAGGAACAGAAAGTGTCAAAGACGGGCTGTGATTTTGAATCCCCTGACGTTTCCAAAGAGGTTGGCAGGCAATAAGCATAATTACTAATCTCTACAGATTTGAAGGTTTGTTATTTCATCATTACTCTTACAGGTTTTTTTACAATTATGCCATTTATTTCATGAGGAGGTAAGACTTAAGAAGCAGTGTTAATGCATTTTAGGTCTGCTCCCAACCCCAGTGAATCAATGGAAAGACTCTTCAGGTCGAGTGACAGTATTCCTGAGCCTGCTGACCCCAGGAGGCATTTGAAGGCTGTCTCAAGAAACATGGCTCAGCATCAATTTTGCCCTTACAGGCAGAGTGAGCGCAGGAAGGCTGCGTTGGGCACTGGACTCAAGGAAGGGGGGGCCACTGCCGTAACTTCAAGGGCAGAGGGAATACCTGGAGAAGGCAAGGCAGGCGGAGCACCCTGGAACCCATCTCCGTCTCAGGCAAGAGCGTACATACCAGTCTGCTGTAACGTGTAGAGGTACACCAGGCTCACTCCCCCCACCCCTTCAAAGCCCCACCCCAGCAGGTAGCTCTAGACCTGACATTAAGCACATCACAGACAGCTGTCGTGGACAGTTAGTGAAACTGGCTTCAAAGCCACCCTAAAATACAGCATGAACTTCAGAAGGACTGCAGTGATCTGGGGTTGAAAGGGTTCTGCATTATCTTTGCCTAAATACATATTATTTAAACTACTGTTTTCAGAAATCCTTCCCGCAGTGCTGGGCCTACATAATCCTATACACTGTCTTCTGGGACACAGGAAAACATTTCTCAGTTGTTCATTATTTTACGCACGCTGTAAAAATTATTTATGCCAAGAACACAAAACCTAAGCAAACGTACTAAAAAAGGTAGATTTCCCCCCTCCCGCCCCCCAGTACATAAAGCTGAACCTGAAAACCAGATGCCAGTAGCAGTTAATGAGATCTGGGCTGAGCCCCTTACCCCCACATACACATTCACTTCCTCCCGTTTAACCATAAACACACAGCAGGCAGATAAACAGCGTCAAGAGTCGCACTTGAGATGGAAGTTTATCTTTAAAAAATGGAGGTGTGATACCAAAAGGAAAGAGGAGAGCAAACATATACCTTCATAGGACTTTCTGATAATTTCTCATCCGAAGAATTACGAGCATGGTATCTGGAAGAAAGGCAAAAAGGTTTTCCCAACACTACTCATCTCATGCACTCTATCCTTCATTGACTACATCCCCAACAGCCTAGAATTGCTCATTTTCATCCCCTGAAGTTAACTCTTCCTTGTGTAACTACACACAAGCAGGATACTGTTGAGCTTTCTCAAGAGAGCAAACTCTTATCTCCAATGCCATCATCCTGGAAAAAAATTCAGCCATTCTGAAAGCTGTACAATTATGCCATAGTTCAAAAGAAACTACTTCACTGTGTGCCAAAGAGAATAAATTCAGCTCATAACTGTTAGTTGCAGAAAGCTTTTCGTTTGATGGGGTTTTTTTTAATTAAGTTTTGGTTCTTTTCTTAAAACACAGATTCAATACAGAGAGCAGAGCAATCCCTCCCCCACCAAGAACAACCAATAAAAATCCTCACATTATTACTACCCTAATATATTGTAACAGCTTCCTTATGTCTCAGACGTTTCAAGAAAACAACGAACAATACACATTTGAAAGAATTATTTTCTACAAAACATGACAGTAGTTTTTCTCTCTCGCTGAAAGAGCTTCATCATTTATAGCAAAGTCACCATCTAAGGATAAAAGTTGAGCTGTATATCTTTGAAGGAAAAAAACCCAGGAACTACCTGGGAGGTACATAATATCACCAAACAGGTTTTTCAAAGTTTCTACCAAAAAAAGAAAAATTCTTCAAACAAAAAGCACTAAGTATGAGACATTCCCCATTCTCTTGCTTGGTGCAACTGGGAAACAGCCATGACCATCTTTACATACCTCAAGTAAGACATGCATTTACGTTGCATTTTGTCATTAAAAATGCAGGGACAACAACGATAACAAAACCAAACGAAAACAGAACCACCACAACAAAATAAAAAAGCCAAGCTACCCAACCATGGCAGGTAAGATGAAAATAAGAAAATTTATTGTCCCATTGCTAGGGCAATGGTCCCAAAGACAAAGCTTTCATTTACAGGATCGGGGATTAAACCAATGACTGCTCCTGCCTAAGCATAACGAGTCCACCGGGAAGAATAAACAAAGCTCAATGCTTGCAAAATCACATTGAAACTCAAGATGATTCTGCTCATATTCAATTTGCAGGAAGAGAGGCGATTCACTCATAAAAATTATTATGTTAGAAGATACACATTGCCATAAACAAATTAATTAGAGGGGTGGGAAAAAAAAAAGCTAAGACACATTGTATCTACCCTTAGCTCTGCCAGCCCCATCCTCTCGGGCACTGGGAAGCACCGGTGCTCACGAAGACCTGACACAAGCCTTGCTTTGTCTTACCATCACGTTAAACCCACTGTTTAATGGGTTCATTCAACGCCAGCTCAGCAATAAAATACAAAACTGTAGTGCTCTCCAAGGATGCTTACTTCTGTATGGAAGGTCGGAAATGAGCAGCTGTGGCCTTCAGACGGGCAATGTTAATCTTCTCTGAAAGCTCCTCCACGGTCTCAATGTCCACCTGCTCGTCATCCTCACTGTATTCACACGCATCCTGGAACAGTTTTTGTTTTGTTTTTTAAAATGAGTATCTACTTCGCAATAGAGCTCAGGCCAAAACAGTTTCACTCTTACATTATAACATTAAGAACCATTAAAGAGTCAACATCTCCAGCTACACTGGCCAATAAACAGTGCTAAGCAGGTGGTTATTTTAACTAGCACCTCGAGGAATTCTTCCTACTACCAACTCTGCAAAATGAATTTTGGTAAGGGCAAAACCCATCTCTGTCATTTATGCTTTCACTATGGGTGAGATAAAAAGCCTTCACAGGGCAGAGCTTTCAAGCCTCCATTTCCAATTAAGATTAAACTGCCTGTACAACCTCCTACTGTAGGCTCTTGCTAACATTTTTTCGACATGAGCTGAGATCGTTATCACCTCAGTGATGGTGCCTCGTACCTAAGAAAGCAACAGTCAGAACATCACACAACCAGGCTTCTTTGGGTCACACAATAAACTGCTTACATGAGGAGTACGATTTTGGCTCTTTCCAAAATGTTGCCCAATAATTACTTTAAATATTTATGATATTCTGAAGAGTACTTTTTCTCCATGCTTGCCTGACCAAGAAAATTTGCTACCATGTGTGAAGACAGAGATAAGAGAACAACTACTGTAGCAACTACAAGAGTTAAATATCAATCTTGTGGCCATTTGCAGTACCAGGTGATTCTCCCCACCTCTCCCCCACCCTCCAAACAAGTCTTATTCAAGTAGATTGTTATAACACGGTTTTTAGTGAAGTTTTTTATATTATAATCTTTGCTCTGCTTACAGAATGCAGAACTCCTCCTCCTCCTCAAGTAAGAAAATATATATATTATACTTCCATTCTGCACTCTATTTCACCCAGTTCCCTGGCCTAATCCAATCTTGTCCTCCTATTCTTCTCTTCTGTCCTTCCTTCCTACTACAGGTATGTCTTTTCTCTTTTTGAGGAGCTGCAATCTCCTTGTCTGAACTGAATACTTACCCGAAACTGATGCAAACTGTTAAACACAAAAAATACTAAAGTGCACAAGAGGAAGGAAAAAACAAAAAACCAACGTGCGACACTGCATCAGCAAGTGGCCTCTAATAAATGCTTTTCATGGTACTGATTAAAGTTATCTGCAACTCACACTGCTGTTTAAAGAAACTCTGATTAGAAAAGAGAAAGTGTTGCACTTACTCAGCTGACCACAGATTAAGCTATATACAGCACTGCAACCAAACCCAAGCAAGAGCAGCCTAAATTACCAGACAAGCATAACTAACAAGTGGCTAAGGATGCACATTTCCAACCACCGGTCATGAATTTTACACCTATGTTAAAGGGACTCAATTCATAACCAGACAGTAAATCTTAGCTGATCATTTCCTTTTGGACAGAGAAGCAGGATCACTAATAACCTAATGGTTGATAGAGTATTTGGCTATTTTGTACGGACTAAACACCACCTTTCCTAAACAAACAAACAAAACCACAACCCCAAAACCCACAGCTCGCAGCAGGGCTATCTAAAATTCAAAGAACAATCTAAAAATTGCAACTTCAGTTACCGACACCACGGAGTGACCACCATTGGGAATCACGCTGTCACAGAAAATGATCAGTATTTTTTAAACCTTGTGTAATACATCATCTCCCATGGCTACAGAAAACCGAAAACAGAATCAGTATGAAAAATTCAGCAAGTCTGCCCTCCTTTACTAAAGGCTACACTGAGGATACAACCTTTGTAAGGTACAGCCATGTGGATTTTGCAGCAGTGTAGCCTTTAGTAAAGCATATAGTGAGGGTATATGCACGAAAAGAGCATATATATACACAAAAGCGGGTGTGTGTATAGTGCATATATTTCGTATCTACATACATGTAACACACATGAAATACTGCCTGTAGAATCTTCCAGTCTTAAGAAGAATGAAACCGAGCAGCACCCTCCACCCCATAAAACCACTCTCAAATATTCCCAAGTCTTCCATCACCTTCCATTCATGTCATGAGGGGTCCTACAAAGTGTCGGTAGTACAGATTCTGTGTAGAAAGAGGTATAAACTTCTAAACCACTCACTTGCAGAGAAGCTGACACCTCTTCCTGTACTATGAAGTATCGAGATATTACTGCTGAAACAAAGAAAAGCGATGCTCAGGTTATCAGCTATAGCTGCTAGATCTGAACAGTAAAGCATCCTGACTGCTACAAGCTGCTATGCACACTCCCATGTTACCTGCTATCTCTATCCTTATAAAAAGTCATGTCTTTTGAGAAAGAAAGAGAAGAGCAAGGAGAATGACTTAGATGAGAAATTACTAGCCTAGGAACAACCTCATTCTTTCTTTCCATGACGTTTTTGGCACATGCTGACTTACACCATTCTGCTCTGCCCAGGAAAGCAGCTCTGATCTATGGTAAAGGAGATAAATAAATTATTCTTCTTCTACTACTACTACCACCACCCCCCTCCTGGGGTTTCTTGCAGCTTTCCTTCAGAACAGCTCTGAATCTCTATTATGTCTTGACAGTTCTTGTTATGAATATAAAGAGCAGTGGAGGTAAAACAAACTCTCATGACTCTGAAAATATGGTACTGGCACCAGCAGGAACTTCAGTGCTGTTTCTCTCTGTGAATGAAAGCCCCTAAAATCCTTATTTGTTCCATCGTATTATCCCAGAAAACAAGACTTGGTAGCACTGAGACCAGGCAGAGCACAGAGAAAACGAACTGTCTTTACCATGGAAGCAGTGCATCGCTTAGAACCGGACAGGTTGTCAGGAGCTACGTGTCACCTCCTCCCCAACACACCAGGAGAATGCAAGTCAGGAAACACCACGCGCCTGGGACCTTGGTGAGCTCCACCCAGATACCGCTGGCATCCCCGACGATGGCAGAACATGGCATGTTCTGCACAGATCCAGAGCACATGTGCGGGGGCTGCTCAAGTTGTGACGGAGTTAGGACTACGTTGCGTTCAGCACAGGTATTTCCACAACTTTCAGATGCTGCCTGTGAACGCTACGCAGCTTTGTTTCACGTCTGCCGAGCAGCACTGTACGCTTACAGACACTTAAGAAGTCTTACAAGCTCTACTATGTAAAATCTCACTTGAAGAATATCAGGTATGCAAACAGACGGCGTATTTTCAACAACTCCTCCTCACGCTTGCTTTACTTGTTACAGACCTTGTCAAGACAGTTTTAATCAACAGGAGAAACTTTGTGGATGCGTTTTTTTTAACTAAGTCCTTTTGTTCTTAATACAACAGATGCATCCAAGTTGCCTCTAAGTCAGTTCTGTAGCTTCCCCATTGAAAAGCGGAGACTGACCCATTTGCACAAGGTCACAGAAAGGCAGGAAAATCAGAAACACAACTGAAGATTTCCAGATTCTCTAGAAAACTGCTATGCCAGGGCTCACAGAATGAACTAGAGGATCCAGAGCGCTGAAATTCCAAGAATTCCTCAGCAGAGAAGAGCGTTGACCTTGAATCTGAAATTAATATCTACTAACTGGTAAGAATGGAGGGAAGAGAAAGCAAACGAAAAGGTTGGAAGACCTCAAAATTACACCACGTCCCCAGACGCAGACCTGCTGAGCTACAGCAGGTGATGTAAACATGCAGCATAGCTGCTTCCACAGCTTGGTTTTTTTCATCCTCCTCAGGGCCTGAGGAGAGAAGGAAAAGCATTCCAACACCAGAGGGGGAAAAAAAAAACGGCTGAACAAAAATTATTCGGCCAAAGATACTGTTGAAATTACAGAAGTACTGAATAGATACACGCTGAAAATATTACATGTGCGAGAGGTGCAAGTTAACGTAGTTTTAACAGGTCACATTTTCTGACAACATAGTTGTATTCCATCATACACAGAGCACTTCTCATTCTTGCCTGCTCTCCTGTGTCATCCATAAAGCCTCCTGGTATTTCCTCTAGCTTTTATATTTTATACTGTACCACTGCTGTGATTCTACACGCAAGAGATGCGTACTGTTTTCCTTCAGTGGGCAGGACTACTCTAAACTACATTTGGACATCATTACACGGCAGGGAAGGGGGGCATGCAGGGTAGTTCAAAAGATGCTACAATCAAGAGAGACAGGGGATAAAAAACCCTAGGAAATTATCTTACTGTCAGAAACACCATCATAGTAAAGCTTTTGAGTGCTAACAAGTTACCCTGGGCTAACTAAAGGGTTGATCATGATTATCCAGCTAGAGCTGTTCTCATGGTGGAACTTTCTACACGCTATCGTACTAGAAAAATGGTATGCAAAACCCGAGCCACGGCATCTTCATTATGAAAAACAAGTAAAACCTCTCCACTGCCCACCAAGAACTTCACATCTGTAAGTTTAGAGACCCTGAATGTGGACATACGTAAAAATAAAAGATTCCTTTTCTTTATTTTTACATCTATCAAAGGGAAAAATGCTTCAGGATGGCAAATCTTTCCTCTCTACCACCAACTTCCTAACAACAAAAATACATCCCCATCGTGAAGATCCTCAGAAGTAACTCCACTGAAGTTCTGCCATAAGAACAGCTATTCCTATGAGAGTACTGCCATCCCGTCATCGGCTGAACCCTATTCACAGCCTACCACAACTTCTTGGCAGAGGGCAAAACTTCCTAAATGCTTGTGGAAGCATCAGGTTTTCCACAGGTCCTGTCTGCAAAACTTAAAAATGCCTTTGAGCTCATAAGAATAAAATACCTTAAGGAATGGAGACACCAGAGGAGCAATCCCGCACTACAACAGATGCTGGGACTCTATCTGTAGCATTTAAATACTAGAACAGCCCCTGTCATGGTTTTGGCTTAAGCCGACGAGGACTCAGGCGAACAATTCATGGACACAATCTGTGACTTAGCCCAGGCCGAGCAGGCATTCTCAATGGGAATTTTGTGTGCAATCACCACACCTTGGAAATCAAGAGTTTAACGTCATGTTCCAGATGATCACATTTGGATTTATTCCAACAACAGGTCCTGATATTGATTAGTTCGCTTATGTAGATATTCTCAGGTTTTATTCCTATCACCAAACCCAAGACAATCAACCCTCCTAAGCTTCTCTTGATGCAATTCAGGGTGAGAAATGCTCCTCTCTTTTTGTTGAGTAGAGGAGGAGTCTACAAGAGACTCCTAAGGCAAGCACACAAAGATAGCACAAGCTAAGAAGGTCATCTGAATAGCATCAACATGCAAAATTAAGAACAATGAAGTCATTAATGCAACGAGATCCAGTGTGGGGAAATGCACTGGAAAAACAACATTAATAGCTACTACAGGTAAGTAGCAATCATTCTGACTCTCACTGGGGTTTTCTGGGGTTTTTAATGGCTATCTCCTGCTAAAACCAGTCCATATTCCAACCTAGTAGTGAAAGAGTTGTCATTAGGTCTTCCCCTAAACAAAAGTGGACATGCATGTACACTCCTCTTCTATGTTTCCGCTAGCTTAATGAAACAGAAAAACGTACACTAGTAGTCTGTTTGTGCGATCTGACTTCATCCAGTCTGACAAACAGTATCAGTGCAGCCTGTCTTGTAAGCACTATGCTGATTTCAAAGAGTACATCCCAGTGAAAAACCAACAGAGACTTACATATTTAGGTTTAAAACTGAATTCTGCATTCTGCATCTGACATGCTAACTTAACTTGCAGGCAGCACAGACTAACAAACCATGTGTTCACCCAAATCCCAGACAGGTTTTTACAGTCCTCAGAGCTCTCATTCCTCAGCTTTACTGCTCTAGAATCAAAGCCACCTTACTCGTGTTTGTGTGAGTTTATGGTGAAGACATACCCTTACATGGCTTACCAAACCCTATTTGTCAAAACCTGCACTGTATGTTTTTTACAAAAGAAACATTTCTTATAATCTCTGATAATTATTTTTTTAGTTTCATTGTCCTTTTGCAGGACAAAAGAAAATACATCTTTAACAATGTTGTATTTGATACCAGTATATGATATCAGCAGCCTGATAACAGGCTACTCTGTGACCTAGACACCTGTTGGCTTACCAACAGATTCCTATTTCCTTGTCTGGAAACTTTAACTTGCAATTAACCATGGTTCTCAAAGCGTGATGATCACCCTGCTGAAGTCTTTGAAGGATACAGGAGTTATCGAACTGTGACTGTCCTACTTGACAGCACAGCAACAGCTCAGGCTTCAGCTTGAAAGAACTCTCCAAAATTACATCTGCTTTCAGTTTCCTCACCTTCACGCAGCTGAGATACTATTATCTTCCCTGAGAACAGAGAGCTGGAGTATGAACCAGTTAGCCAGTTTTTCTTGAATTTAAAGAGAGTCTCTAAAAGCCAGAGTGGCTGACTCAATTTAGTTACTCTGGACATGGTTAGAAGAAAATAAAGTCTAATTTGGTTTTCAACTGCAAGAAGACCTCATAGGGCTAAAAAGACTACATTTGGTGACAAATGGGCTAAAAGAACTATGTCCTTTCAAATTCCTGCAGACACGAACATAATCTCTCCTACTGCTGCTTTGTTTGTTAATTCTTCTCCACTTTAACATTTTTCTCTTTGCTTTTGCCTCATCTGAAGAAACTAACTTATTTCATATATTCATTTGACTGACAAAACCAGGACTTCATAAATTTTAAGTAACAATGCACTGTTTCTTAAGTCACATACTGATATAAGAAGTACATTGAGGAGTTACACATGGGATTGTTTTCATTTTCAGGTAAAATTTGATGGTAATTCTATGAGCATTAAAATCTAAATATATCTTAACTGTACTAATCACAATGTTTTACCCTTATCCTGTGACTTCCAGAGCAATTTGTTTCCTATCGATTATCAACTGGCAGGTTTCACACATCACTTAAATCTATTACTAAATTTCAAGAGGCATTTAAGAGGAGACTCAAACATTCCTTCCAGAAATACGTGTTAACTAAGGGCTACAAAAATTAAGTAGAAGAAAACAGCTTAAAATGACAGAAATACTAGACTGGCCACTTACATTTTAGGATCCTAAGTCATATTACAAGGAACCGAGTTGCTTGAGTAAGGACTGAAGGAAAACAATATGCCATGGTTCTATTACAGCTTGCTCAAATTACTCCCGTTATCTGAAAAATGGACAGTTTCTCAAAGGCCACTACAACGCTACCTATAAAAAAGCATGCAACTAAGAAGAAATAAAAGACATTTCCACTTGGAACACTGATCTAAAGTTTTTAAAGAAACTGAAGTCCAGAACACAAACATCATACTGTGTCTTTCAAATCCATGGGCTGTGATAGGTTAGTCAGTCAATTAATCAAAAAAAACCCAACCAACCACCCAAACACAAAACCCCCACTTTATTAATAGTTAAATGCTTACCACTTTTCTAACATCCACTTCCTCTTCACTTGGGAAGTCAGAAGCACCATCCAGCATCTCATCGGCAGAATCATCAGTTTTTTCATCCTCTTCATCCTCCTCTTCCTCATCATCATCCTCCTCTTCTTCCTCTTCCATATCATCAGCAGCTATATCAATAGAGGGCACGTAATCCTTTTGGTGATGCCTGGGTTCCTGTGCCCTCTGTTGTGGTGTCAGGAAGTCACTTTTCTCAACTGTATCATCCTTGTCCATCTCGCTTCTACTTTCCAAAGCGGGTACAATGCTAGATATTTTGCTCCAAGAACGGTTGACATGTGTTACAATATCATGACCTGTTTTCAGTTCTTCATGAGAATCATAAGCATCCTGTTCCATGTTGTTAATGCCCCGCTGCCTAGCGATGTCTGTCCTGCCTTCCTCAGTAATGACTGTATGCTTTTCTCCTGAAGCATTATCCTGCACTCCTGAAGACTTACTTCCTTTTTTCTCTCTTGTGTTTTCTGCTTCTGTAGAGCCCTTGTGCTCCTTCCTTTCCACATCTGGCTGCTTGGCATCACCCTGGGATTCTTGTTTGTTCTGAGACTGTTCAGTCCCTGTCTGCTCCTTCTTACTCTCCAGGTGCGTATCTTGCTCTTGCTGACTCTGTGACTGCCCAGAACTTGCCTTGTTGTCCTTCTTCATCTGTGTTTGCGCATCTCCTTCCAGCTCTTTTACTACTCTCTCTTCCTGTCCAGCATGCATTTGCTCCTTCTCATGATTCAGTTGTGCTGTCTCCTGATTCTCGAGACTCTGTGGATGTGCATTATCCAAAGGAGCAACTACAGACTGACCTGACGACCCACAGACAGTTTCAGAGTTACCTGAAACAGCCTCCATGACAGTTTCAGAACTGACAGAATCCTCTTTCTCCTCAGATGCCCCTTTTTCTTTGTCATCGTTTGGCTTATCACTGATGTACGAATGGTCAGATGACACGACATCTGCGGAAACATCATGCTGAGAAGAAAAGCTATCATCACCAGAACAATCCAGCGCCTTTGAGTCCTTCTCCACCATCTCTAATGTACTAGGATTCTTATCAGGTGTGACTGTGCCAGATGCTAACTCTTCAACATTATTTGACTGGTTAACCAACGACTCATTTTCTTCCTGTTTCTTATCTGACACTGCGACCTCGCAGTTTGCACCTTCAAGGTCATCTGAGCACAAAGCCTTCCCGTTCTCCTTCTGCTGAGCATTACCCAAGTCGTCTTTCTTGCATATTTTCCTGAAATCCTTTTTCATCTGAAGAGATGCAAAATGGTGAAGAATGGAGTTTGGCACAGTCTTCTGTCCTGGGAGCTGAAGTAAAGCAAAACTACCAGACTGCAGAGGTATGAGATTAGCAGTGGTAGCCGGCAGGCCGCCTGAGCTGCAAGTTATTTTAGAGTCGGAGACTGTTTGCTTTGTCACGCTGCTAGCGGTGGAAGGAGAGATCCTCAGAGTCAGAGTGCCTGCCTGTGACACAAAACTTGTTACTGAAGGAACAGGAGATGATGTGGTTATGTTAGATGTAGGGGGTAACTTGGGGAGTGCAGTCTGTACAGCTGAATTTGTGGCAGAAGAAGTGGAAGACACAGAGGAAGTGGGAGACACAGGTGACTCGGGAGGCTTCGTAGGTGCAGGCAACCGGATTCCTACAACAGATCCTGTGAGGAAAACAAAGCATCAGCAAATAATTCCTCAAAGCAATCTTTTAGTTTCAGTATTTGATGCTGCACTAGAAGCAACCAGCATTCATCACGATGTAATCAGGTATTTGACCACAAGTTCTCAGTGAAAGAGCCAGTACTGCATAAGGACACAGAAATGGTTGAATTTTTACATGGAACACACCAATAAAATCCACGAGGTGGCTACTCTAAAACTAACAGATTTGACAGTAGGGTCTAGCATTAACCTTTTTAATCAAACAAAAGCACTGCAGTTAAAGTCCTCTGCATTTTACTTTCCCATGGACTGGAAAACAGGCAAATGGGTTTTTATAAAAGCTTTTACCCCTCCCCTCGGGAAAGACTTCCACAGATAATAGAACCATAGAATGGTTTGGGTTGGAAGGGACCTTAAAAGATCAACTATAGTTCCCACCCCCCTGCCATGGGCAGGGACACCTTCCACTAGACCAGGTTGCTCCAAGCCTCATCCCGCCTGGCCTTGAACACTGCCAGGGATGGGGCATCCACAGCTTCTCTGGGCAACCTGTCCCAGTGCCTCCCCACCCTCTCCATGAAGAACTTCTTCCTGATTTCTAATCTAAATCTCCCCACTTTCACTTTAAACCTGTTACCCCTTGTCCTGTCACTACAGGCCCTTGTCAGAAGTCCCCCCCAGCTTCCTTGTAGCCCCTTCAGGTACTGGAAGGGGCTATAAGGTCTCCCTGGAGCCTTCTCTTCTCCAGGCTGAACAAGCCCAACTCTCTCAGCCTGTCCCCATAGCAGAGGGGCTCCAGCCCTCTGAGCATCTTCATGGCCTCCTTTGGACTCGCTCCAACCAGTCAACATCCTTCTGATGTCGTGGACTCCACAGCTGGACGCAGTACCCCAGGTGGGGTCTCACGAGAGAAGAGTAGAGGGGCAGAATCCCCTCCCTCGACCTGCTGGCCACACTTCTCCTGATACAGCCCAGGATACGGTTGGCTTTCTGGGCTGCCAGCGCACACTGCTGGCTCATGTCCAGCTTTACATCTACCAGTACCCCCACAGAAAAAAACTATGACGAGATTACACCATTATATCCCAATCTTTTCCACATGAATCCTTCAGCAGCATTTCAGAACTCCGTAAAACAAGGAGGAAAAAATGCCACCACTGGCAATTAACTTCCATTGTACAGCAAAAGCCTTAAACTGCAAGGGAAGACAATGAACTCTTGGACTGATTCTTTACTACATCTCATGTATACACCTCAACTAAGGCACGGGGTTATTTTTTCTCCTCCCCACAGTTTTGACATCTGACGTGCTTGCCTCTCTCTTTTCAACACCACTCTACCTCCGTCTCCTCAAGACGTTTCTTTATAAAGGGAGAACAGAAGAAAAATCCTACAGAAAAGCAAACATGCATTTAAAGTGTATTGTTTATAAACATGTCTTGTTTACAAATATGCACAACTGTGATCAACACGCATCCTACCTATTTTCTGTCAGATGCCTACAATTTCTAACTCTTCCAACCTTGCCTTCAACTGTGTACTAGAGAAACAGCTGAAAATCAAATGCTTTCTTCTCACTCTAAGGAGGAAAAAACCCAGCATTTTTGCACTGTAGTGCAACATTCTATCTGCGTATCTGCCGTGAAATCCCTAACAAACCTGCCAACCACACAAAAACAGAGCAGCACATCCAATCAGACACAGGTAACAGCTCATTCTTTTTACGACAATCTCCAACAAGAATGATTTTTGAATAGCCAGATGAACACAGTTTCTTTTAATTATGACAGTAGCATGGACATGACTCCTCTGCCACACACATACCTCCTTTTGCCTCCTGCACAGAACTTCCAAATTCTGATGACTTAGCTATTAACCACACTTCCCGTATTTTAGACACACGGTATTTAAGCTCTGTTACATCTGAATAATTACACTATGTTCTTCACCTACTCGTGAAGAACCAAATGAGAATCTGTTCAAGTACAGACAAGAAAATAAGACTGGACTTGGTACCTGGATTGTGGAACATCACTGGCTGCACGCTGGGCTGGGCACCTGGCGTGCCGGGCTGGGGACCTGCAGCTCGAACCTGATGGAGAGGGACAAGCTGAATGATCTGCCCATTAGGGTGTCTGAAGAGGTTCGTACTCCCAGGGCTTCTGATAGGCTGAAGTACCATCCTCTGCTTTTGAGCAAGCTGCACGTTGTTCAGTGGCCGCAAAGCGGATGTCTGATGCACTGGTATCAGCAACAGCCGAGGTCCCGCACGTCTTTCTGTTCCAGGAGACAGCTTCTGGGGACTCTGACTTACAGCTTGTGAAGGAGCAGCTTCTGAAACATTTTAAAAGTATATAAAAATCAGCTTAAGACAACAGCCTCCAAATCAGGCATTATCTTTAATGAAAACAATCACAAATACTCTGGAAACAACTGCATCTTTTTAATTTTGTTTGAAAGCATCTCTGTCTCCTTATTCACAGAATGCACACAGAACCAACAAGGCCAGAACAGTCCTTTCCATGCAGTTCCATCGACATTTCTCAACCATGACTCAGAAGACTTCCACGTTAATGACGACAGAGTAATTCCATACCTACTTCTTGGACTCTACACCTACTGTGAAACTTGAGCAGGCGTAGCGGTAACTGTGCTATACATTTCTGCGGGCCAAGAAATTAGGTGAGCATTCCAGCTTATTTCACAGCAGTCACTGACCAGATAGCTACATTTTTTTTCCCCTCCTCAACCGGCTTAGGCTGGAATAAAACAAACAACTTAAGAGCTTACATTTCTTATCCTATTTTGGGAAGAAGAGTGATGCAAGGGAGTCTATATTTAAATTAGGTTCTGCAGTTGCAGACTGTATTCCAGCTATGAAGGAGACAGAATTAAAAAAAAAACCAAAACCCAAACACAGAAACGTTTGCAGCAATAGCCCAGAGCACCTAAGCCTCACCTCTTTTTGCATTCAGCAAAGGTCCCGAATTAATTCCTGACAGCACAATTGGCACAGAACCAGCAGAGGAAGTTGGTGTGGTCACCACAGATGCAGACATTGCAGTTGTTGTCAGTACAACTGTAGAAGTGGATGTTGTGATAACCGGAAAAGTGACAGTTGGTGTTGTCACTGCAGTTCCAGGGAATAACATGGTCGCTGCTGGTGCAACAATCCCTGTTGCTATTGTGTTCACAGTGGCAGTGGTGGATGAGGGAGTAGTGGAGGTGTTGATTCCAGGTGCTGCAGGTGCAGCTGTGACTGTACTTGCAGGACAGCAGGCAGGTTCATTAGCTTTTGTTGGGCTAGGAGTGGTCACAGTAGATGCTGCCACAGTGGTACTTTCCACAGTAACTGGAGAAGTGGTGGTGGCTGTAATGACCCCAGGAACGACTGTGCACTGAGCTGGAGACTGCCTTGAGGGAACCACGGGAGTGACAACCATTATTGGTGTAGGCTTGATACTGAACTTCTGCGGCCCTGACACAGGCTGGCAGGTATTTGATCCAGGAATCTTCTGCTCTAGAGTTCCGGCTTTGTTCATCACAAACTGTGTGAACACACCACCAGGTGAAGGTCGGGCAGCTGCAAATAAAAACTCGCAGGTCAAAATTTGAATAGATTTCCTCTTTGCCTTTCATAAGGTGCTAACAATTGTTATTTCAGCATGAATTTGAGCCTCCATTTTCTCTGCACCTTCTAATTAAATTGAAACCTTTATGGTAGTCCTGAATATGCCTTACATATTAGAAATAGGTCTGCTTTATTTCACTTTTATAGCTTTTTGTTGCACTTCTTCCTGGCCACACAAAATAATCAGGTCTTGAGGGGTTGTTCCTTACCGTCAAACTACGCACAGACCATTCTAATTACAGTACAGGAAGACACACACCTAAGTGAAATAATGGGCTCAAACTATTTTTTCCATGTCAAATTCTTCCTGTAACAGTGTGTGTCATCTTCCTCTTTTCACTGCTTCTTGGTTTTTATCCCCTTCCTACTGTAACCACATCTTACAACGCCATGAGAGAAAGGGGTGGGAGGGACTTTGCCACGTCCCCTTCTCATCACAGCGACATTCAGGCAACTGAGCACTGGATGGGGCAAATTTAATCAACAGGAAGTAATCACTATTGGCAAGACCCTTTCCCTCATCCCTTGCTCTTCAAGGAATCAGAATACTTCACCTACATCACTCCAGATGCCTACTGATGAGTACAACAGCATAGAGGTTACGGAGCAAGCCCAACCTAAATATTGCAGTTATTTAGGCACATAACATCTTTAACCCAGAATATGCTGGAACACTTAAATCATTCATCCAGCAATCACTTCACCCACCAAAGAAACACAGCCCACTCTTTAATATTGCATAACCACACACAATACTTGAAGTTTTATTACAGGACAAGAAAAACAACACACCCATTTACATGGCAATGAAAATTTAGGCAGAAAGAAACAAAACAACCAATCAGAAATTAAAGTTTTGCCAGGACACAGGTAACATCCTTTTCTCTTGCAAAGCTCCTTCAGATCTTTAACACGTGGGAACATGTGGATGGATACGAGATGATTTTTTTTTCCCCTCAGATCTTTAAACTAAAGCAAAATGTTTAAAGGCAATGTTGAAGGCAACTTTCTCTCTCGTCATGCTGGGGTAACCATTTCAGTACCAACTCAGACACAATGCTTCTTTCGACAGTCTTTGGTTTGGCTTTTGGTTTTGGTTTTTCACTCCAAGTGCTGACTAAATCCAACTCTGTTTAGCTTGTGAAATCCAGTGAGGTTACAGGCTGGTGTGGTTATTGGCTGCACACCTGTTGTTTCACTAATCCAGATTGGGACCATTTTGTCTTTCACTGCTGCTTCATGCATCTTTGTTGGTTGCAAGAATTCCAATTGTAAGTGCAACATCACCAGAAAAACTAACTGCGAAAAACCACAGATTAGAGTGTGATCCTTTACTCGCGTTACGTTAAAGCGATGTTTGATGAAAAGCAATTAGAATTCATAGTAACAAAGCTCTCAAAACAAAAATCCAAGTTTAACACTCAGCGTGTCTCCATCCACTCTTCTTGTTCTCTTGAAAATTAATGCTCTAGTAGCATTAATACAAGTAACTAACAGTCAACACCTGTAAACTTACTCTGAAGTGAAAACAAAAGCTTTCTGCTTTAAAGCAGTTACTTACTGCAGCGGCAGTTTAGGCAGGCAGTGCCGCTGCAGGCAGCACGCACCGTGGCACAGAAATCAACAGCAATGCTGTACACTCGCTTTTTACTTCAGCTTCACGCAATTCAAAACACAGTAATAAGTTCCAACCTACCTATCTGTCTCTGTGCTGGGACATGGGTTTTCAGAGTCGTCACAGTGGGGGTTGAAGTAGTGCTGGTGGAAGATGTAGTTTTGTGGGTTGATGTTGTGGGCACCCCGACTGATGGTGTCCCAGAAGCAGCTGCTTTAGCATTGGATGCTACCTTGGAGATCACAGCACTGAGGGTTGAGATATCAAGTACTGTGGGTTGCAGCCTGCCTGCGATATAAGTTGCTAGCTGATTGGAGGGATGTAATGCCCCCATCTTTCCCAAAAGCAGTTTGGCCTGAGGATACCTTTTATCATTAACCTGAAAAAAGTGGAAAAGGGAAATTTTGTGAAAATGATGTGAATTCACCACCTCTGGAGAGGCGTTTCATTCCTTGGGACTTCCAAGTGTCCTTTTTCAAAAAAAAAAAAAACACAAAAAACCCCACCATTGCAATTCAGAATGGGAATTCCTAGTTTCCCTACTGCCCAGGAGAACGTCAAACAACTCTGATTATCTATATCATACAGATGTTAGATGCTGCTCAGACTCTAACACAGAACCACAGAGTCCAAAGGAGCATGTGAAATCACTGAAATGGGATAAAGTGGACTTAGCACTTATTTCTCCTGTCCCTCACTTACACTACAGTCCTGAATAAAAACGTGTTCCCAAATTAGAGGGCAATTTTGAATAAAATTCTCAAACCTAATGAACACCTAGCATCACAGAAGAAATAATACTCAAGTTATATACATTGGGACAAAACTCTATAAAGAGCCTGTAAAAGCTTCATCAGCTTTTTTCTTATCCACATTGTCACTTGATACTGTAATTAAAGTACAATGAGCTGACTAACTCCAAATTCAGAGTTGCAGCAGTAACTGACCGCATGGGAAAGCAGAAACAGAACACCTTTCTCAACATCAGGCTTTATGCCTACTGGTCAATGGCAAGTTGTGGTAGTGCTGCATTTTACTTTCAGGTTGTTCGATAATAACTTCTACAAGCCAAATATGTTTAACACACTACTAAATAAGATCTTGACTCTTTTTATTGCTCAACTTCTGTTTAAAAAAATCTCACCCTATGTTTTTTCTGTCTACTAGCTTCTCTTCGTGAGGGTACCAGATCTGCAAAGGTATATAAAACCAAATTTTCCTCTTCTAATTCACATGCCTTCTCTGAAAGCGGTGTTAACTATAACCATGCGTATCCTTGACTGAAAAAGACCCTCATCCTAGCCCTACAGTTCTTACCACCAATTCATAATGCCAAGTTGGCAGCATGAAACTGCAGGGAAAGGACTCACTTTTGAACTTAGGATTATGAAGTCTCTTGATAGACAACGTATATTCTGCAAAAAGGATGCAGGCTATCAGTGAAGACTGACAGTAAGCTGTAGCAAAAAGCAATTTAATGTTTACGGTTCCATTTTAAAGTTTTGTCCCAGTGTACATTTACTCAGAAAATACTATTCTTGTGGCCTCTAACTGCCACTCATTTAGAAGTATTATCTATCAAATGCTTCTGTAGGGAGTTTTCCAAAGCACCAAAAAGACAGAGAAAGATTCTGTACTCAGGCTACCAAGGCCCAAATGGCCAAAAGGACAAGCTAAACTGTCTTCCAATCAGACTTCCTGTTATTGAGTCAATCTTGAAAGGAACAAGCTTATGGAGAGACTGGAAGGACACCAAATACTAAGAATCTCATCTGGACAAGCAAAGGACTAGGTAGACTAAAATTAGAGTGTTCTCCCCTTCAAGGAGTTCTGGGATACTGGATGAAACTGAATCTAATCTCCACAGTAAAGGCAGAGGGACCCACCTGAATCAAGTCTGAGGGGCTCATATTAGCTTTGGCTTTGCCGACGACCAGCTTTCCCACAGGAGAAGTCCCTGCATAAAAAGGCATGTCTTTGCCCCCATGCAACTTCTCCAGTTCATCCAATGTGTCTGCCTGCAAGAACTTTAGATTTTCTGGGTTTTCGCATGACGGCACTTCGCTATCAGGAGTCTCCAAGACAGATATCTCGGCCTTCTCGTCCTTGTCCCGGTAGGACGGCACTGAAATTTTCAGTCTGGATGAGTAGATGGGAGGTTGGTTCTCATCTTGGGCCGTGTGTTCCAAAGCCAATTCAATAATGAAGTTACCCACTTTGAGGCACTGTGGCGCGTTACTGTTGGTAGGCCGTGACAAGACGGTCAAGATCTTATTGTGATCTTCCTCCCAGTTGCAGTCAGAGATAATCTCGATAAGTTTGGTTGGTTCACCTTGAGGGGTGTGATGAACATGGGAGGTGGAGGAAGAGTCCCCCTCACTACGGGAAGACCACCAGCTTGTGTCTGAGAAAGAATTGAAATAGGTTTCTGCAATACTATGGCATTTTAATCACCTCGATATTCAAACACGCTTTATTCTGCCCACACCTCCACCCTTGTCTCAGCTCCAGGGCACAAGCGAAAGAACTGTTCAGCGCATCACCTTCCCTTGCACAGCTTTCACAAGTGAGTAAAACCTCACCGCAAAACTAATGGGGCTATTTCTCACAGTTCATTCCCTGCAGCCATACCATCTCAGGTTGTATCCCACTGCATCACAAGCTAAACAAAGCTGGGCTGATTCAGTACAAGGATGAAAACACGGATGAAACATCTCCAAGCAATGCCAACATGATCGCTGGTTATTCAAGAGGTGGCACTTTTCTCTTGGAGTCAGAAAAGGACCAGTGTCCTACAACGGCACGAGGGGCAAACACGCCACTAGCAGAACTGTCTTTTGCAGAAGATGTATAAACCGAAGCATGACCTTTTGTTGTCATTAAAAATCCAACATCACTTTTTGCAAAACCGTAAGGATGTTGAGCCCTGTGTCCTGGCCATTTTAATTTCACCTACCAATTCACTGGCATTTTCACCTAGTTGTATAATTTTTTTCCATTTCCATCCTTAAATGTAGTGTGCTGTTGTATACGTTAAACAGTGAAAAAATCCGTCTCAAAAAGGCAGCTCTGTTTCATCAGTGGATGACACAATGCCTCCAGTATACATCTCATTTTGAAGTTCAGAACATGACTTGGGCCACATCAGACTGAAGGAGAACACAGATGTCTAGCCTATTTCTTTACGAACTAGAAACTCAAACCCAGTAGACAGAATGCAGCAGAACTTCCATTCAACCCTTCAACTTGAACTACAAGAATTCAACATCAGCCAACTCCAAATAAATGTAGAGGCGCTTCCTTGTCCCATAGGGTTCTAAGTGGAGAACGTGAGGATCCCATCCTCACAGTACCACTTGGATATTTACTATTTCTTCAGTAAAAGTTCTAAAGTAATAATAAGAAGAAAAAAACCCAAAAAGGTAACAAACCCCCAGACAAACCAAAACCAGTAATCTCCATTCCATCCCCAAGTATCTAATACATCCCTTCTAAAGAAAATCTGCTGTGCAGTATTATCTTGTATTGCTAAACAAGCTACTGTAATACTGGCTATTTTAACCTCAGAGCAACAGCAAGTACTGGGTATTTAGCCTGGTGTATCTCCCACGTGACACACACAACTGCTTAAGAAAACAGGAAACTGTCAGCACATCATAAGATTTTTATTGACAACCCAGCAAACGGATTTTTGTTTCATTAATAGCTGCAAGTATTATCTTGTATTGCTAAACAAGCTACTGTAATACTGGCTATTTTAACCTCAGAGCAACAGCAAGTACTGGGTATTTAGCCTGGTGTATCTCCCACGTGACACACACAACTGCTTAAGAAAACAGGAAACTGTCAGCACATCATAAGATTTTTATTGACAACCCAGCAAACGGATTTTTGTTTCATTAATAGCTGCAACTTCTTTAAAAAATAAAGCCAACACAAAAATGTGGAACCACCAAGAGGTCGAATTATGTACACTTAAGAATCAGCTCTTACCTCCTGATTTATCGGTGGTTTTGTCCGTCTCAGAGGTTGCTTTCTCAGGAGACTGAAGCTCTGGTTCTTGCTCCTGATGGAGAGAAATGCAAGAAAAATATTCACCTCTCCCACACTAAAAACACATCACAAAAACTTGTTCATCATACCATCACCCTGAATTATAAACCATACGCTAATTTTGACAACATTACAATTTTCATCTTAGAACAGCTCTTTTAACAACGAACATTTAAGCGTTGCATAATCATGCATTTTGCAGCCAGGAATTTCCACAGACAAGACAATTTCTACCACAGCAACAAGGCAAGTCTACCAGCACTGCCCGGTGATTTAGGCTCCAGGCCCCACAACACTGTCACCATCAAATTCAAGTCAAGACCTCATGTCGCGTGGGTGTTTCTGGGGAAAAAATTTCTTCAACATTTTTAACATTTTTGCCTGCTGTATGATATGAGCCACTTACAGCGTGACTTCTTACCTTTATACTAGTACTAGAACTCTGTGAATCACTTCTGTCTTTTTGTAGCTTTCTGTCCCCTCTCCTGCGTTCATATGCTCGGACCCTTGCACAAGTCATCATACTTTCAAAGTACAAGTAGACTGGATCCTTGTCCTCCTCTCGAACCTACCAAAAAATAACCAGTAAAGAGAAGAAAAATTCTCCATTCTAAATTAGATTCATGAAACAGTTTTGCTTTCTAACAACACTGCAGCAGTAATGTTTCAATAGTAAATGCCAAAAGAGAGGTTTAGCATTTAAAGCTGAACCTGCCTTCTTCGTATCACGCAGCCTAGTCTACATCTTGGTTCCAAATTACATGTTCAAGGCAGGGGGTGGAACGGAACACCAACACCACCCTCAAAACTCAAATCCACTGATATACTCTTCTGAGTGGGGAAACACATGCAGGTGCCATACGTTGTTGAACATTATCTGGTATAGATTACATAGCAGTTCTAGTTGTTCTTCAGCCATAACTGGACTCAACTCTACGGCTGTTGTTGCTTTTGTTAGCTACTAAGGTGAGGGGAGAAGCAAAGGCAGATTCTTCCAACTTCAGCAGTGAAAGCTCAAAAAAGAACAAAAAAAAGACTCCAGAAATACACTGAACACTGTGTCCCAATTTTTTTTTTTTGCAAGTAATTAATTAATTAGATAGGCTACATTATGCAGCTAATAACTTTTACAAACATTACAGAACCAGCAATCATTTTGCCAGGAACAGCATATATAATTGCATTTTTTAAATGAGGCTATTAGTGCATCATAATCACCTCTGACCATCCGCGTATTGATACAGGTAAATTCTCAACGGAACACGGATATAGTCAAAGATTTAGTCAATTCATCCTAGCTTATCAGCGTTACCACGGGCAGCTGATCTCAGGCTTTCATCACACATTTAATCTAAAATGGTCCAGCACAGAAGCTTCTGGCAGTGTTTTCATTTTCAATACAAAGAAAAACAAACACATCTCTTTTCCTTTCTTACCACTGGATTGGGTTTAGGAGTATACACTCTGCCTGGTTTCATTCCACTGGAAGACCTATGCTTACTAGAAAGTAAGACTTCTGAGTTGGGCATTCCCGCAGACTTAACTGGCTCAGCAACAGATGGTGTTGGGATGTAAGTTGGCTCTGGATCTATTTCACCTTCTACTTTCACCCACAATGGACAATTCCTAATAGGCTGTTCTGGCTCCGACTCACAGATAGCTGGAAAAAAGATTGAAAAAGGAAAGAAAAAAATTAAAACCAAAACCTTATAAAAGAAACACCATTTAACACAGCAGTAACAGAAATTTTTGTTTGAGCCCAAGGCCTAGTCATGCAGCAATTGTTAGATCATATTCCCAGAAAATACTGTTGGTTGCTTTTCTTATCTCAAATTCTAGTCAAAAGTGACTGGGATTTGTCTGTAAGAAAGAGGAAAGGAAAATAAAAATTATTCTACACTGATTTTGTTTCTCATTTGTACAGAAAAACACTGAATAATCAGTCATTTTCATTGGTGCTGTACAATTAAGAACCCCCAAACACCCCCCAAAACCAGACTTTATACCACAGCTCTATGGAAGAATTCACTTATTCCTGTGGAACAGCAGATAACATGTTTGTTGTAGCTATTGCTAAAAGTATTATTAGCAAGAAACTGCAAGTGCAAATTCTTGGTCAGTTTCTACCCATTTGGGTTTCTGAGCATCCCACAGGCCAGATCTGAACCTACCCTAAATCACTCTATTTCCACTGAAGTCTGTGAACTATGCAGCCAGACACAGTAATTAAAACTACGGCTCTAGATACTCACTTGGTAAGAGGGTATCATAAGCACTATGACAGCAAAGATTGCCTACAGTGATAGCAGTAATTATTTAATTTCCTTAATGTTTGGAGAGTTGAGCAAGAGTGTAAATTATCAAACTCCAGCTATTTGATCACGATAATTAAGTAGTGCCCAAAATGCTGATCAGGTTAAGAGTTAAAAAAAAGGGAAAAGGTGTTATTTCCTGCTAGTCAGCTCTATGAAAGCAGATGTTGCAGACATCTCTTGGAATTCACTCCCAATTTCTGGATTTAGAAATGGCATCACTACTATGTCCTAATAAAATGCCCACCAGATAGCTGGTTTCTGCAAAGCTGTAAGTAATCCCTTTTGCCGAGCAATACTCACTGTATTCCACCCTTTTCCTCTTCCTCTTATCTTTCTGCTTTAGCTCATCTTCCTCCCCAACACCCTCTTCTTCCACATCTTCATCCTCTTGCTGTTCTTCTGGCGTTCCATACACCACAAGATTTCCACGCACAGCCTTTTTCATTATTTTCTTATGTTTTGATCCTCCCTTCACCAGCAACACTTTTCTCTTCAGGCACGTACAACCAAACATACAGTCTGGCCTGCGGCAGTGGGTAGGCTGACGTTTCTCCAGTGCTAGACTGGCACATATGCAACCCAGTCGACAGAAATCATTATTGCAAGGGGGTGCTCGTCGTCTTACTATTTTGTGGATAGGTTTGTTTTTGAGAGAAGCCTAAGAAAAGTTTCAAAGAAACACACACCTCAGTTTTTAGTAAGAGGAAATGTTAGTAAGATTAAAACAAGCTTATGTAAAATTGCTATTCAAAGTTCATTTAGAATAACCCCTCCAACTACATGGTTTACATAGGAAAATTTGTCATCTGCACTGAAAAAAAGACAGAACGGAGAAGAGTTTGCATTTGGAGACTTCTGAGGGGCAATCCGAGACAATTAACCCCTCTTGGTAATAAGCAGGATCTGAGAAAGCAAAAGAGATTATCACGTGACAACCAAGTTACATGACCAAGATTATTTTTCAGTTAGTTCAACTGAAAAGAAGTGACGGATAGTCAGGAAATGCAGTTACTGAATAGCAACTGCATTATGCCGAATTTTTAATGGTGAGAATTCGAGATAACTCAAATTATTAATGACTCCTATCAACACGCTGTTATCACAATTAGTTTTACTCACACAGTGCTAAGTCAGCACTTCTCATCTTTCACTGCAAAGACTACACGGCAAAGGAACACCGTGCTCTGTTGTGCCCCTCAGCAGCTCCAGTCTCCTTTTCTGCATTGACGTGCAACATCACTAACTGCAGAGACTTGGGAAAGCAACAGTACAGAAAGGAAAGAAACTATTACAGATCTACCTGAGCTGTAAGCAGGGTCGACAGAGAGATGTCTGCTCGCTCTTCTGTAATGTAGGTCCGTGGTTTGCCATCCCAGAGAGCACAGTCTTCCAAGTCCATTAACTTCACTTGAGATTTAGACAAACCTGGTACCCGAGCTACTTGTTGCTGCTGTGGTGCCTGGCGCAAACTAATCTGTTTTGGAAGTAAGTTTTCATCCAGAGATTGCACCAAGACACTATCTGCTTGGTTTGTCAAACTGGTATTTGAGACTGACTTGGCAGCCTTTTCCCCTGATGCTGAAGAGTTCTGTTTCTGCTTTGCAGGAAAAGGTGAAGGCAGTATAGGCTTGTAAGATGACTTCCCTCTACCATTTGTAGACGTCTGTCTGTTCTGAGCCTTTGTCCTTCTAGAGGTAGATGACAGAGAAACAGGCTTGAATGTGTAAGATGTTGATGGAATTACGGTGGACTGCTTCTTTAAAACGCTATCAAGCGTTCGCACATAGCTTGTGCTCTTAGTGGGAAGCTGATAGACCACAGGAGAAGTGGGAGCGCTGGAAGAGAATCCCATACTCGTTTCCATCAACTTCCCTTCATTTTCCAGGTACTCATCCAGCTTGTCGCTACAGAACGCTGAGCGATTCTTCAAGGAACCTTCTGAACTGCCACCTAAATAAATAAAGAGCACTTTAACTAGCTCCTGGGAAAGCATGCCAACAAATCTTACAACAGTTAAACAATACAGAAGAGGTAAATACCTCTCCAACATTATATGCAATTCATGCCAAATGTAATCTACCCTGAAACACGATCAGCTGTCTGAACAGCAGTTTCTGTGGAGATTTTACAGGTGTACTCGTTCACAAAAGGAGTAAGCCTTCAACAGGCAGTGCTTCCGCGCAGCTTCCTTTTTCCTGAACATCTAGCCTACCTGCTACACCACAGTACATCTGGAATATCCCAACACAACATTGCATAAAGTGCAGAAGGTACAATATAAATGTTTAATTTTAATATAAAGTAAACATTGGAAAATTGCCAAATACCCATTTCTCCCCCAGGCAGATCAAAGTAATCACGTATGTAAAGAATATCAACTCTACCTGAGGTTACAAATACACGAATATAAATAAAAATTATTCCAGTTCATTAAGGTCCCCAGAGCAACCAATTCTGGAATTAACCATACTTCCAGGTAAACTCAAAACTGACAAACAAAACCAAAAGCATTACAGCTTTAACTTCACTCAAGACTTCAGTGGAAAACAGAAAACATGTATTTTTATCTTACTAAGAGTTAAGTTTTTCTCTCATAAACCTCCATTCTGACCATGGAAGAAGTACAAAAAATTTCTTTATTCATAACAATTTCAGCATTAAAAAAAAAAATGGCATTAAGATGCAACAATTACCAAATTGCAAGATCTACGGAAGGCCAAGAAAAAGGCCACGTGTTGGAAATACATACACTGATCTCTTTCTTTTCTATTTTTTACCTTCACTTCTAGAAGCACTGTGAAGTTTCCCTCGCCAGCCTTTGATTTTTGTGAAATCATTTGTCTTTCCTGTCCTGGAAACAAAAGGAAATCCGGTATCTGGAAAAGAAGAAAGCTAGCCTTAGCTTATGAACCAGGATTGAGTGTATCAATGTCCTAGCAAACTCAAAACAAACAAAAGTTTCTTTTCAGGAGTAGATGAAGAGCAGTAGATCAAGAGGCTGAATAACGAGACTTGCTTTTTACCTTTTTGCTTGTTTGTTTTGGGGGTTTTGGGGAAGAGGTTTTGTTTGTTTCTTTTCTCTTCCACCCCACCCCACCCCCACCCTCAATTTAACAGACTACTAGAAAACAAGCTTCCTGTAGAGTTCTGCTGTATAGCCATGCCATATAAAAGATGTTTTCTCCCCTATTTTTAGTTTTGGTCTCCTTAGCAATGGTGCAAGCAGTTGATGCCAAAACTCAAAACAGGCAAAACAGCTAGTTCGTAAGCTAAAACGGAACAGGCGGGTTTTGAGCTGATGCTACCTCTCTCAGTGAGGAAAGTAATTTTAGTCTCCCCCTTCAGTTGAACCAATGACTTTTATTCTAAGACCTATAGAAACATCATTTAATGTCTGCTGTTCTGTCAAATTCAGCTGAGTATCAGTTAGGGGTAGAGACAGGGAATAATCACAGAAGGCAAACAGCGACATCTCTGTCAAGTTATCCATCAACTCTGGGAGCTAAGCTGGAATGTAAAAATACTAATAGGGATCCATCTGGCTTTTCTACATGTTGCTAGGCTAGAAATGCTGCGTTTGACACTGGGCTGACTGAAGTCTCCTGAACTGAATCTGCCTCTTTTGCCGTATGAACGAAGCTGAGATACAACGTCTGCCCCCTTATCAGCTTCCAAGGGCAGCAGATTAAGGAAGACACAGTAATCAGAATATTAAAGTAGGAAAAATAGGTAAGTAGGAGAAACATAAGCACCCCTATACTTTGTCCAACCAGTTTATTATTAAAAACAGATTCTATCAACAGTACTAGAATCACATACCACAAGAAATGCACTTGTTTGAGTACCAACCAAGTTTTAAAAAGCACAATTGGTCAGCAGTTTTTTAATAAGTAGTTATCATAAAGTTATAGGTTAGCCCCCAAGTGGCACCTCAAGCTCTTCTTCTAGAAAGTTCTCACACTCAGCTCTGCAAAAGACAACTTTTGTTCTGCAGGTGAGCAACATCAGAGAAACGTAGATTGCTTAGGCTTTAACCAAGCCACTTGAGAGTAGTTAATGTGTGTATTTACATCTAGAAAATCCAGCTCCGACAGACAAAACATGCCCCTATAAAGTAAGCTAGACAGATACTATTACTGGATCACAACCATTGCAAGAAGGAAAGCTAAAGACAACCTGGCCAGAATTACTCAGGACTCCTTGGCCAGCTGCCACGTAACGATTTAAGGAAGTTCTCGCATTGTACCATTTTGATACTGCATGGATCTCTCTAAGATAACAAGTGCAACCAAATGGCCATTCCCTCCATCTGATCATTGATGATACAAAGGTCATGCTTGAGATTTCAGCAAGCCCATATTATACCCACCTGGAGAATTGGGATTGGTTCCTGGATAGCTCCACATAGAGTAATTTGAGTAGGAAAGAGGAAGCTGCACACCCAAGTATTTCAAATCAATGCTCATTGTTGGGTCCACAGAATTCAACTTCAGTCCCACTACAAGAGACAAGGATCAGTAAATGTATCAAGGCAGCAGGATGTTAGAAAAAGGGAAGTCAAGATATTTACTAGACAGTAAACCAGTAAATCATATACAGGCTTTTTTAGCATTCATCTACCATTTTAAGAGGCCTGAAAATGCAGCATTAGTGACTAGAACTGTTACTTACACTGGATTTGCAGCAGGGTATGAATTAAAGAGTATTTCAGGGTATATGAAATAATAACTAAAAAAACCCCATACTTTTCATAGTTCTCTTGACTACTACTGAAGTTTCCATGGAAATTTATCAATCAAAGTGCCAGTGTTGTAGTAATTCTCACAACTTCTTCGTTCATTTTTTGAAGAGGTTAGCACCATTTATATACTTGAAAGGCTATTTATTGTCTGAACCAACCCGGCTGACCATTTGGTATTTCATATCATGACAGAAATTATCAATCCCTCCAGTGGCACTTACACACCCTTCTCTACTGAAACCTATTGAGCAAGAACGTAGGCCACACACAATTCACTTTCAACCAGTAGTAAGAGACAAGAGCAAAACACATATCAGTTCTCAAAAAGTATGTGTGCATGTTGTAAAAATTATGACATAGAACAAGTTGTATTCAGACAGCACTCTCAGGACTAGTTACTAGTTCATCAAATAATTCAGATCTCAGTAGGCTTCCCCCCCCCCCCCCCCCCCGGCTTGGCAGTTTACAATAAAATCTTTTTTTTTTAAAGCAGGGGAAAAAACAGCTATAAAGAAACTAAACAACACAAATTGTTGATGCCACCACAAATACTTAACTGCCTATAACATCTTCCTTCATCAACTTCCCCAAAATACTCAAATTGAAAGACTTTACTCGGTCACAAAAGCTACTCTTATCCATGGCAAAACAAGTATAGATACAGAGATGCTGAGACAAAAAAGCTGCTAGATTCTACTAGATTGGACATGCTGCCTTTTTCAGAAAATAGTATTACACTGAATTTGAGAAATCCCTTGTCAATCAAATTCAGCTCAGTCTGTAGTTGAGAACATCTATTTTGATTTTTAGCTATAGAAACCTACAAGTGTTGCTCCCGTTGCCAACAACTCTGAACTTCACATACTAAATATGTGAGTTTTGAAACTGTAAATGTATGACTTGCCAAGGCTCAAGACACAGAGTAGCACTGCACACACAGCAGAAACCTTGTGTTGGCGGCACACATTTATGTTCCAAGGTGGCAACCTGATTACTGGCCGTCAAAAAACAATTGACATGGAACAAATCTCAGACATGGCTATTTACATGGATACTGTTATCAAAAACGGTCTAGTCAGATACAATTTTCAGATCTACGTCGGGAAAATCAGCAGCAATCAAGACAAATCAGCATTCTGTATAAAAACACGTCACCTGCCAAATGTCAAGATGGTATCCTTTTCAAACTCTATTTAAAACAAATGGAAAGAGTACACATTTTATTTTTCAGGAATTACTCTGGTCATCTTCAAAAATAAGCCTAGCTTTGTTTACCGCTCAAACAAATATAAAAACATCACCCATAGAGAGAATCAATTATTTCAGTTTAGGATGATGAAATAAACACACAGACAAAAAAAAAATAAACCAACCACACAACCATACCACACACAAACAAACAACAAACAACCACCAAACACGAGAAGGACTCCAGCAAGTGTGACATGGAACGAATGCAAACAGCCTGAAGACAACAAGCAGTAACAATAAGTATAAACTTCAACATAAGAAGGATATAGACCGGTGGGAGCAAGTCCAGAGGAGGCCACAAAGATGCTCAGAGGGCTGGAGCACCTCTGCTATGGGGACAGGCTGAGAGAGTTGGGGTTGCTCAGCCTGGAGAAGAGAAGGCTCCGGGGAGACCTTATAGCCCCTTCCAGTACCTGAAGGGGCTACAAGGAAGCTGGGGGGGGCTTTTTACAAGGGCCTGTAGTGACAGGACAAGGGGTAACGGGGTTAAATTGCAAGTGGGGAGGTTTAGATTAGATATCAGGAAGAAGTTCTTCATGGAGAAGGTGGTGAGGCACTGGGACAGGTTGCCCAGAGAAGCTGTGGATGCCCCATCCCTGGAAGTGTTCAAGGCCAGGCTGGATGAGGCTTTGAGCAACCTGGTCTAGTGGAAGGTGTCCCTGCCCATGGCAGGGGGGTTGGGACTAGATGGTCTTTAAGGTCCCTTCCAACCCAAACCGTTCTGTGATTCTATAGAGACATCACCATACGTGACGTGAACTATCATTCCTATTAACTTCTCTCATCCTGAGTATTGCTAAATTTCAGTTGCTGCAATCAAATAGCAGCAAATGAAAAACCATCTCCTTCAGAACTTTCTCCTCTACATTAGATGCAGCAGCTAAAAATGAAATAGGATGCTTGACAACGCCTTTAATTTTTGGGAATATAATAAAGGATTTAAATTAGCTAAGATAGAAGAGGAATCCCATAGAGGAATTCCGGTTCTCCAGCAGGAGCTTTCCTTCTGATATGCTGAAGTTGGATTCCCTTCTTTCTGAAGCACCTTCTTCCTACAGTCCTGGCAACTATGATCTAGTCACCTCAATCACCTTTTCTTTACATTCACAAATCAACAGCAATTGAGGGGCTCAGGTACAGCTCCCAACACATCATCAGTAAATCTCAGAAAGAGACTCAAGCTTCTCAACTACATGTTCTAAAACCAAAAGCAGAGTTAACATCAAAATTGCCATGTTTATTTCCCATACTGCGGTGAGGACAAGAAAGCCAGTAAGGTGCTGAAAAATGGCTGAAAGCACTCTTAGAAACATGCACTTCATATCCTCCAGACAGAAGAAAGCCATGTCTCTTTGCCTTTTCTGTAGGTGACAAGGAGGTCTTAGTCCTGATCTGTGGCCATGAAATTTTGGAGAGTATCAGAATCAAGAAGGCTAATGAGACTGCACCAAGCTCCAAGATGTTACTTAGAATTAGGATGTCTGGGAAAAGATACAGCCCTTAAGCTTGGCCTAGAGGCATTTCCTCAGCTGCCTTCTTGTGTCTTACTGATGATATTGTGGGGAGAGAGAAGGAGGGGAAAAAACCCCAACAATCCCTCTCTCCAATAACAAAACTGCATTCCTTCCCCAGTCTCAAGTCAGCAACGGAGGGCAACAGATCTGTAACTTTTTGGAAGCTGAAACTAATCTGAATAGAGATTGATTCCAGTTCACATGCTGCACCTAAAGCCTAACTACAGAAATAATATACTGTAATTCACTTCACAGATCGAATTACATCTGTATCTGCAGTAACGCTCTTGCTGCAAATAGTCTTCGCATAACTTTTTCAACTAAAATTAGACAGGTGAGAGTCATTCTCTACACTGCTGAATTACAATTTCACCATTTAACAGGCTCAGCAGATTACCATCCAACACTGGAGAGGACAGTCACAAGTGTTCAAGAAAGTCAAAACCCTTCAGATTGTTTTTCTCAGCCTTATGCTTGACTTTCCTTGTACATTTTGTAGTACCTGTGAACTGCCCAACACTCTTCAGAAGGTACCTCACGCTTCACCACCACTCATTTAGAAGCTGGAGGAAAAGCACGTGGGTTTTATACTTTCCCAGCTTCAGGATCATCTCATAAGTAAAACAGCCTTCGCTAGTGTTATGGCTGACAACATACTCTAAGTTTATTGTGCTTTTCTCTCTACTACCCTCCTTATGGCTGCTTTGCAAGTGGAAGACAGCAATGTCAGCTCAACACTAGCAAGATGTTCAGGCATCTCTTTAAGCGGTTGCACAAAAACTGCCAGGTCAGTTCTCATCATACCCTGCACATAAAGCATTCAAGCTAATCCAAGGTTCTTCAAGTAGAAGCTCTGTGAGAACCTAAAATAGCTAGAATCAGAGTCAAGACCATTATTTGAAGTCTCAATCCCTACAGCATTACAGTTGTATGTTTGAAAAATCCCAGGTCAGAACCTCAAGAGCACGAGGTATTATGCTTCCATTCAGATGAGTTTCTTCATCGTCTGCTCTGATGCCTATGTTAACGCCATCAGTCTCTATCAGACTACTCTTGCTGAAGACTAAACATCAGCAGCAGAGAGAGCGCTAAGTTCTGCTGTGTTGATCCTTCACTTTCTTCCACCTGACCTCAGGACAGCATTGTACATAAATGAAAGATCATAAGCTAGAAGTACCCTCTTATGTGGCTGGTGAACCTGGATCTACAGTGACTCAAAGAAATAGACTCAAACATCGCAAATGTAGTCTTAGTTAAGTGCTTCTTGATCTCCAGCTCCTCTACTACCAGGAAAAGGCTATCTTCTGTGGAGGAGTAAAATCCTCCATCTGCTCTCTGCAAGGATTAGCTCATCATAAAACAGGCATGGCATGGCCTGAAGTTTGAAGGCTCACCACCTTCTGTAAGAGACATACAATGACACACAGACTCTTGCTCTGCTGTTGCAGATTCAGGAGGCATCTTTTGCCTCCTCCACCTCTCCTAGTCTACAACACGAATGGGTAAAAAAACCCCATCTTCATTGGCTACCCAAAACTACTTTTAAAGCCTCAAAGAAAAAAACTGGCTCAGATGTCAGAGACTGTCTCTCCTTGCCCTAAGTGGCAAGAGGGAAACAGTTAGTTTCAAATAAATTTCCTTTCATACCCTCACACTGGTATATAAACACCTGTATGCTTTCCTGCCTTGGAAAAAAATAACCAAAACCAGATCCCAGATAACCAGATGCAACTTCATGTACACTGTCCGCTTACCTTCCTGAAGGCTAGGATGTATTACTTGCTTGTGCCTCAAGGTCTTCAGCTCTTCCATCAACTCCTTTTCCAGTACTTGTATTCTTGCTTGACAATCTACTCAAAAAAATCAAGAGAGCGTATGAAAAACATTTGCAATGCAAAAAATTAAGCACATTTTCCAGTGTGTCTTTACAATTTCCCTTATTGCAGGGAATCGCCACTTACAAAAAATACAAAAATGTACCTGGATCATTTGTAGTCAACAAGGGAGCCTGAAGATTCTGAGACTCTTCTCCTCCGGTTCTATCAACAGTGTGAATGTCAAGAGCTTCCTACATACATAAAGAGCCACGAGTAAGTATAAGATGCCTTAAAACACTGACTTAGATACAAACAAGGCCACATCAAAATATCACTACAATATTCAAAACAGGACTCTAGACCCCACTGTTTCTCTCCAAGCTGCTAAGCAGGAAGAAAGCATTAGGTTAACATAGGGACAAGATAAGAATAAGAGTAGGAAAGAGGCCATAAATCTCAAAACTTCAGTTTAAAAGAAAATATATACCTTCAGCTTGTAAATACAAAGGGCTTAAAAATGAGACATTATAAAAGGTTTTGAATTTTACTCAAATCAGTTAGGTTTTACCTTTGATGCAAAGGACACAAAGAGGACTCCATCAACATCTTCAAGGTCTGGCTTAACATCTGGAAGGGCATTCCCAGGGCCCAGAGAGGTGTTCTTGCTTGTTATTACAGTTTTCCCTATACCCTTAGATGGTCGACCAGCCCTGGAAATTCTCAGTTTCCGTGGCCTTCCTCTTTTAGTTGTAACTGATGATAGGGTGTTTTGATTGCTACCGGAGCTTTTCAGGGACACAGGATTCTTCAGTATGCCAGGCCTTTTTCTTTCCACTTTAGCTGAAAAGTGACAGCTTCCTGAGCCCCTGAGATTAAAATTTGGTGATTTAGATACACCCCACTGGGCCTCTCTGATTGAAGTGTATTTCTGTGACAGTCTACTCCCAGCAGATTGTTTTTTCATAACTAACTCCTCAGTTACAGCAGCTGTGTCTGAGCAAGAACCTTTGTGATTTTCAAAGCACACCGGCAAGGAATCCAGTATTGCACTCAAAGGGGATTTATCCTTCTTGCAAGAAGAGAGCATGGTCTGTGGCAGCTCAGATATCTTCACGGTGCTCTTTGTGACTGTACAAGGTTCCAAATAGACCACAGGCATCTTCCCACCATCCAGTTTTAACATTTTTGCTTTGGCAACACCCGAAGGACAGTTTAGCGCACGCTTCTTCGACGTGAATTCTTCACTGATTCCGCCTGCATCACTGCGCCTCATCAGGTGTTTTTGTAGAATGGGATCATCTTCATCAGTGTTGGAATACTCATCCGTTTCTTCATCTGTGTCTTCCTGTTTCACGTTTATTCCTTGTGTGCAAATATTTGACTCATAGTCATAGTCATCTTCTGGTTCCTCTTTAATGACTACATTAAAGTGTCCATTGGGGTCCAGCGGGGATGCCACACGGGAACTGGTTTCATAACTGCTAGCAATGGGACTGGGATTGGAGGGAGGGGACAAAAAACAAAACACAAGATCTTTATCAAATCTCCTCCTTCACCAAAACACCATCATCTCTCATAATCCTTGGATACATATTGTAAAAAACTTAAAAAACGCTCTGAGACATGAGACTGCTAAACAAGCTTTTACAAGCTTACTTTCTCAGAAGCACTCAGTAAAAAAAAAAAATTGGTCATCATTAAAAACAATCCCACTTCTTATCTGAAGGCAGCACCACAATTTCCTTCCCTAGTAATGTCAGGGTGGCATTTGCACTTTTTCCTGTTTGAGACTCATGAACTCATGCTAAACCACATGTTTTAAATGGTTGCTCTGCATCTCATTAAGTCACCATACCAAAGCCATTGTGCTTGCAAATAAGAAGCCAAGGGAGTGCTTAACACCCTTCAACTTACCTGACAACGAAAATTTCAGTTAGTTCATTCTGAACTCACATACAGACAAATTCCTAAATTCAACCGCTGTTTGAATGCTTACAGAATGTTAATATCCTACTGAATTATGCTCCATCTTCCACTAAGTCTGAGCATTAATCTAACCAGAATTTAGCACGCCATGCATTAGCTACTAACAATGCAGCCAGTTACACTCTGATGATGAACTTCTTTGAGGGACGGACATCAGTCAAAAGCAGTTTTGTAAAGCGCATCGGAAGCTGGCTCCTCCTCATAAGAAACAGCTAAGATATAAAACCAGAAACTCATATCCACAGTGAAGCTCAAAAAATAACAGTCAGAAATTATTTCCTGAACATAGAAGATATTATTCCAACACTTCCTTTATATATAGGGTATTATATAATTTTTATTATATTACATTATTATTCAAATTGTTAACAATGTTATTAAAATGTTATTTAAAGTAACCATATTTGTTAATGTTCATTAACACTAATGATTTCAAATATAACAACGTAGTTGTGTTAACAATATATGACATATGAAAGGAATATGGCTTTATATATTGTGTGTACTTTATTATCCACCTTAAAGAATGGCTATGCTCAGGCGAACCCCCGGCTGGGACTGACTGAGGGGAAGACGCAGAGGAAGAGGCTTCCACCTCGTGCAGACGGAGGACAACACGCCTAAGGAAGAAAACCTGGGCCACACAAGCGTCACAATATGGAGCTGGGACCCTCCACCTCACCACGAAAGACTGCAGTGTGAAAACAGGGAGCCACAGATTTGTATGTTTACATACAGAATCCCTAAGAAGGAACCCATGTAGAAAACCTGCTGCAATTCAGAAGGGCACTAACCTTGAAGCAAAAACCTGCCTTGTGAGGGAATAGTGGGCAGCAGGAGAGTGGTGTAACAGTCCTGTTTTGTCTGCTGTCTTCTCTGGACAATGAGTTTGAAATCAGAACGTTTCCAATTTTCATTCAATTAAGAACATCAAATGTAAGATTAAAAAGCCTTTCTAAGATTAAAAAGCCTTTCTTCCTTAGTGAGTTTACTGTTAAAGAAATTCTAAGACAATCCACTTAAAGCTTATGGACAACTCAAAATCCTGTCATGTTACAGCTAAGGAAGGCAATTAAGATCTGAGTCATCTGCTCTCCTATCTTAAAATTCTCCAAAATAAAAAGACAAAAAACCCTAATAGATTTGCTGGTCAGGAATAAATTTCTTATCCGAGTTCTACTGTTTCCAGTTTTAAGCCCAGTAAAGCCAAGACTTCTTCAGCCATTTTCCTTTATCAACTGCAAGATGTGTACTCAAGCTAAGGATTACCTTTTTATCAGGGATCTGGACAGTATCAAAACCAAAGAAGCCCTGCTGCAAAAATGAAATTTCTAGACACAAATGTCCTTTTACTATGTACATTGCAACTGTAAGCCAGGTGGTGACAGGACTGAGGTGTCACCCATCTATGTGTACGTATGAGAAGATCAAGTATTTGCATAAAATGCTGAGCAGCATTATTCTAGATTTCTTTTTTTTTAAATTCAGATGCAATTATCAACCAAACAAAAAAAGTTGCCTTTTAGCACTGAAGTGATTTCATTTGGCCCTTAATTTGTGAAGTTATGTGCAATGTAAGCAATCACAGAAACTTCTGTGTTCTATGGGAAGATGAACCATGCAAGTTTGCCCTATCAAAATCCTTGGCTTAATCACTGATCAGGTGAAAATGGTTAAATATTGTCTGTGCTGGTTGTAACTGGGATAATTTTCCTCACAGGAACTAGTATGAGGCTGTGTCTTGGTTGTAGGGAGAAGAATATTGGTAACACAGCAATGTTTTTAGCTGTTGCCAAGAAATGTTTGTATCAAGTCAAGGACTTTTTCAGTTTCTCATACTGCCCCTGTGTTCCCGAGTCCTTCTCTACAAGAAGCTGGGAGGGGACTCAGCCCGGACAGCTGACCCACACTGACATTTCACTACACAAAACATCATGCTCTGTGTATAACTTGAGGGTGGGCCAGGGGTGTGTCTGTCTTGGATTTGGTCTGGCTCTCAGGCCCTGGCTTTCACTACTTGGGGCAGGCTGGGCATCGTTTGGGCGGGTGGAGAGCAGCTGTATCATTTGTTTTCTTTTCCATTATTTTCATTACTTCTTTTTAGTTGCAATATTGGTATAATCAGTATTGTTAGCATTATTAGCATCCTTATTTTATTTATTTTCAATTATTAAATTGTTCTTATCTCAACCCATGAGTTTCCTTGGCTTTCCTCTGATATTCTCCTGCTCATCCCACTGGGAGAAAGGGGACATGAGCAAGCAGCTCTGTGGTGCTTGGTTGCTGCCTGGGCTGAAACCACAATGTCTTAACTAGCTCTTTCTCTGCCTGATATGAAACCATACTCGTATATTTAAGCAAACTTCTTTATACACCAAGTAATGGTCATTGTGCCAAATTAAAAACCATTTAGCTTCTCTTACTGAAAGTACTGAGATATATGGATTTTAAAATGATGGTGTTTATTCCTTGTGAAAGAAGGGAACCGCAAAACCCCAAGCTGTCCCATTCCAACAGTTCTCCAAATAATTTGCTTCAATGACCCCTTCAGGCAAACAAATTAATCACAATTTTAACTCTTTCTACTGCGGCTCCCAAGGAAAAAGTTAAGTATCACTTTGAAGACAAAATAATCTTTTCTGTAATTATTTGCAGAGTTTTACTTCTCATATGCAAAGCTGTCTAAACACCTCTCCATGCTGTATTCTTAGGAACTACAGAAAGCCCATGCTCCCTAAATGAGTGTACTTTCAGCCTTCAATGTGAGTCTCTAGAATTTACAACGTTTTTGGAGAACAGAAGTCATCTAGAAAATACTATTCTTCCTAATACACTGACAGTGGAAAATACTTCAAAAGAAAGGTTAAAACACTCTAGATCCCAAAGCAATTCTAGCATTCTTAAGAATTATTACAACTAAACTCAAAGTCTCAAAGAACAGAGAACTTAGTCATTTTAATTATTTTTGGTTACTCCAAAGGCAAGGAGATGCTTTCTGCAAGGGAAAACCACCCCAAACAATCAAGCAAACCTCTGTCCTCTCTAAAACACACTGAAGTATCATAGCCTTTGAAACAAAGTGTACAATTATGCCATAAATGAAACTGTTTTTTCTTCTAAGAACCGACCTGTAATTCCACCATTAACATCACCCTGGTATCCTGCAGTTAAGTAATTTCTTGGTGGACTGATCTACGCAAGGCTGCTCTGCCACTAAATCTTTCACAGATTAAGCCTGGTATTTAAAGACAGATGTGAAGGAACATGGCAGGAGAGAAACCTCGTTTTTACAATCGCTTCTTCAGGTTCAAAGTATTTCTAGCATCTCTCGATACAAACTATTCACTAAATCTACTCTATTCGATTGCTCAGATTTTGGAAACTAAGCGCACTAAAATAATTGGTTTAGCCTATTTTTAGCAGGCTTGCTTTACCAACACGCTTACTGGTTAGTAGGTTCTATCCTATGGGAAGGCTCACGATACACACCACATTGTTTTACTACTGTTTGTGTGACAGGAATAAAATGGTTCCATAAGTCAATACCGGATAAGTACGTAGACATAAAATTACCACAGAGTAAATGAAGGCCTGAATGGTTTAAGAGTAAGTCTGAATTACTTTCTTAGGTACAGATTCTCTTGCCTCACAGCAAACATGAGGCAACTGACTACCGACAGGCAGGCTACCTCATACGGCCTTGCGGAATAAAAGAATTCACACGAGCAGCTATTGACAAAACAGTGGCATGTTGCCAGTTACAACTGCCTGGTGGCGATCCCTACGCATGCGCAACCTAAATACGCATACGCACCCCACGTCCTCATCCATCCGGTCCTCATCCATCCGCTAATGACAACAGAAGATACAGAGGCAGCGTGTCGCTGTGGCAAGCAACCTTAAGAAGGAAGTCAGTGTTTTGTGACTGCAATGTGCTCTGCTTAAAACTCTGAAAAGTTATATTTAGTCTTCCAAAATGCTAAGAGGGTTAAGAGAAAGCCCCCAACACTTCTTTACAAAGGGAGTTAAAGCGACATAGGGAAAAATACTAAACTCTTACGCTCCTCAGACACATCAGAAAGTCCAGACCGACAGATGACTGTTTGAGCAAACAAAAGCTTTTAATAATACTAAGTGCTCTGTCATTTCAGGTCAGACAACCTTTAACTGTAGATCTGTATACTGAGCATCCTATCATTTAAAGTTTTAGTACAAGGACTGGTTGAGTGGGGCATTTGGTAAAAACAGACTGGTAACCCACCTTTCAGAGACTTCCTGTTTTAGCTTTGGCACATCATCCGAAGACAGGTCAGTGTCCAGGAAACCCAGGAAGCCCCTTTCTGCATTAAAGGAGTCTTTGTCCATATCGATGTCTGAGGGGTTTTGACCAATGAATGAAGAATCTGAACTTCTCTGATGCGAATCTAATGCATCAACTTCAGCAGAGCGACCACAAATGCTAGCAACACTAAAAACATCACCTCCTTCCAATTCTAAGTTACTGTTTTGTTTCACATCACGCCGAGGTCGACTATTCAACCCATCCTCTCTGAATCCTTTAGCAAAAGGATTGTAATCTATTTTCAGCTGGGTAATCTGGATGTTCTGGTAGGCTGTAACAGCAAAGAACTCTGTTTGTGGAAAGGTAAATGTATGGACATCAGGACCATTGAGCTGAATGACTTCTGTGGCTTTGTCTGCAGGCACCAAGTGAAGTCGTGGTAGATAACGGTGCATAGAATGCAAGATTATATGACCCTCCTGGTCCAGGGTATTGTTGGTAAGTTTGAGTTTGTAGAAGGATACTGGCTGGTACATCCAGTAATGGCCAGTGGAAGGGGATTCTGGATGAATGAACACTCGCCCAAGAACATGAGGTTCTGCCTTCCCACTGGGCTCCCACCAATGGCCGTTCCATTTGTATCGGTGATTGTCCACAGGGGATATGTCCATGACGAGGATGTACTTCTGACTGGCCTCCAAACCTGTAATCCAGTATCGGCAGTAGGGGAACATGCGCCTCCCCTGCTTCGTCAGAATCATCTCTGTGTTGCGATGGTAAAATTCATTCCACATAGTGTTGTTATCTAGGGTGACAGTAATGCCCCCTGAGACACAGTCAGCTGGGAGGCAGGTCTTGACTTTGGATTTTATTGGACTTAGTACACTGCTGGCAAGAGCACAAGCATCACGGTTTGCTACCAGGATTCCTTGGTCGGCTTTACCATTCCCCTGTTGTTGTTTCAAGATGACAAAAAAAGCAGGCGCTGCACCAGACACAGTCCCACCATCCTGGCTACTCAAGACAACCTGCTGCTTCTCCATGATGAGCACTCTTACAAGCTCTCAAATCAAATTCAAATTCTACACATGTCGAATAATCGTCTGTGTGTGTTCACCATTCTGGAAAAAAAGGAAAATCGGGTTAAAATTATTCAAATACAGTCTAAGAAAGTAATTAAGCCCCATGAGAAATCCTTGTTCTGCCAGTTCTCCACATTAAAAGCTTGAAAGATAATCAGTACTATAAAATCAAGCACAACTAGGATAGATCAAATCAAGGTTGCCTGTGAATATGTAGTTTAGGCCTTATAGACAGGGGGGCTATGACACTTTTAAACTGCACTTTCCTATAATGCTTTGCCACAACAGGACCCCTTGTTCTGCTTGGTATTTCTAAGTGCTCTTTATTCTGATACTGCTTCAACTCTTCAGATCATTTGCTTAACAAACAGCATCTGGCCAAACGTGCAGAAGTTTTCAAAAGAGCAAGTGGCACACCTCTGACACAAAGGCAGAAATCATTTGCTCTTGCCAGAAAGGACAGAGTTCCCAGAGGTCCAAAAAGTCTCGAAAAGTGGGGGGGAGGGGATATTGCCCAAATCTCTTTATTGGTGGTTGGAATGGAGAAAAAGAAATCACATCCTAAGCTGTATGTGATATTCCATCAACTTACCCTTTCTATCTACACATACAGCATGTCTATAGGTAGATTGAACATACGATCACAATGTGAGTTCACATTTATGCAGTGCAATACACAACAAAATTGTATCAGCTCATGAAGTAAGCGCACCACTGAAATTATTTCCAATCAGGTTTAAGATATTGCAGAAAGCCTGTAGTTTTAAATTTACTTGAGGTAGAACCTATAGATGCCAGAAAAAAATTCAAAAAGCTCAACAACCATGTGTTCAGCAGAAATTCTAGGCATACAAAAAGCTCCCTGAGTCAGTTTCTGTTTCTCAACATTTAAAGTTGTTACATCGCACTGTCGTGGTTATTTCTACCATAAGCACCTGCGTCAGTATCAAGTCAGATGTGTCAGATGGTTAGTGTCATTACTTGCCATTACATTAGCCAACAGCTACCTTATTTCAGCACTAATGTGACAGTTTTACACAGTTAATTACACTTGGTCATACCCACCAGCCTGTTTTACTGTAGCATGGAGACTCTAATCCAGTATTTCAAGGAAAAAGTGTGTATTTGTGGAAGCTGAACTTCTACTCAACTTCAGGTATTTCACTTCTCTACCCACAGGCAGACCTTATGTTTGAGGCAACATCTAACTAGACAGCAGTGGCCAAAAATACTTGGTGTTGCAACTGAGATGGGCTAAAAGCAGGAAGATAATCAGACGTGAGAAAAAACAAAACCCAACCCCAAAACACTCCAACCTGCAATCGAGACCATGACTTAAGTACGCCACGCTCCCGGGAGCAAGCTCTGCCCGCGTTTCCCGTGCCGAAGGGCAGGCACCGTTAGGCACTGC